>NW_020188969.1:495825-513630 GCF_900000015.1 Plasmopara halstedii
AGCCAGTCGAATCGATTGTGAAACTAGCAATCGCTCCTATAAGATGACTCGTGTCAGTACATAAATGCAGTTTGGGGCTCTCGGAAAACACCCATACTCCGCCACAGCTGCAAAAGATCTTGAGAGTCAGTTACGAGTGATTCCCCCCGTCGACTTTTCTTAACAAGCAAGAAGGATTCACTTAATTGTCAATCAGCGCTTTCACTAGGGACAGTGATAATTTCTGATGAGGCAAAAGAGCTACCAATCATTTCAAAATATCAATATCATGAGACTTATCGGTCCCTTTTCGACCTGAACGTCCTAACGTCGCTGACGGTTACGAATTATGCGCCGCTCTTTTCTCTCCCCTGGAGAAAAGACAAAGTTGCGCAGCACGAATCACGCCTTGTTTATGTTTCTGATTTGGCCTAGAGCAATACCAACAGGTTTACTGCAGAAATCGAAGGTAGTGAGCGCCCGCCCCAATGTCAACATTGTGTGTCATACATCGTAAGTTTCAGAATTACAGCCCTTTGATTGACGTTTAGTTCGCTAAAACTGGCATTAAGAGCCAGCAGTGGTTAGGTTGATGTCTATTATCAGCCAGTGCTCACATTTAGGCAAAAACGCTTCGACACGCTTGCCAGATCCAAGTACCATAGACAAAATCTCGACGGGGGCATAAAAAAAACGCTGCTGAGAGTAGAGGCACAGCTAGGCACAAGCAAAACCTTGGAAGTGTGGATACCTACAAGATCGAGTCACTCTTAAAGCAGCTTTCAAGCGCCGGTTTGACCTACGCACACATAATCTTAGAGCTAGAGTGGCCCGTGAAGCATGATAGGCTTCATTAAGTCCACATTCTTACAGATGCTAAAAGTGTATATCAAAGCGTTTCTGTCGACGGTATTATGCTTTTAGTAAGGGAGGATTTCTGTTTATATGATACCGATACGCTGGGAGTTTAGTAGGGTAAATAAAATGATCATAACACCTGCAAACCGATTCATGCTTGTTCGTATGTCTCAGGTATGTAGACATTTCTTCTGTATATCCGGTGTTTCAGCACAGTATTGCGCACTTCGCTTAATGACGCTCTTTTAGGTAAACCGTCAATTTTAGATCGGATGGTGACCTTTATAATATCAGTAAGTCTTATGGAATCGCAACCTTTTTCGTACCAAGACTGGAATAAATTGGTATGGGTGGAAAGGAGCATGGGCATAATCTAACCATAGTTAAAGAATGAAGTGAAGTCAATGGAGGTGGGGGTACTGCATGTTTGGCGTATAACTATCACCGCGGTCGCTTTGTACAAGTGTATCAAGGATTGTATCCACCTCAAGATTAACGCACTTTGTACGAAGATCGATTATAAATGACACACATAGGGCATGTCTAACGTGGTACCCAGCACTCTGAGCAAAGTTCGCCAGATAGTTTGCTGTGATCGAGCGATATTGAACCGAGACAATTGTCACAGGTGAAATTTTCGAGTGAAACAATTTGTCGGGAAACAGATTGACTACAACAGGGTTATCGTGCTTTGCACGGAGAACTGGTCGAATGGAAGAGATACACAACGCTCAGACGTTGGGTTTGCAATATACACCCAGAAGCGTAACCAAGAATCTTTGTTGTAACAAGTTATGAGCTTGCTTCGCATTTACATAGTGCCAACTTTAAATCATTCCCTTTGTCGTGTCTGCACCTCCAAGCATACTTGCAGCGGAAGTGTCCTTCCGGGTACTTCACCAAATTGCTTAGAGGTCCTCCAAAAAAGACGCGGCTCTCGCGACCAAAGCGCTGGAAGCAATACTCGGTGAGGATATCACGGTTTTCACCAATTTAACGGTCGCTGTGACTCTCTGGGTTATGGCTTTATACCTTAGCCGTAGGCTTACGATCAATCCGCTTACCCAAATGAAGTCGCTTACTGCGTTTCTCCTCCACTCTGCACAAGGTGCAAAATCAGGTATTTTCCCGCGGCGGGAAGTGTTGCAGCACCTACCATGGAACATACGCCAATGCTAGGCCATTATTATTGCGCTGGAGGCCAACTTGCTCGTCTGTTAGTGCAATAGTCATGCTGACTCATACAAAAAATCGTCACACCGTGACTATGGCCTAAAAGTGCCAGATGATGTTTCCCACGCTGGGGGAGAGGACTTGCACGCCTATGCATGCGACCCTTCCGCTCACAGTGCGAGAAGCTGAGCACACGAAGGTCGCTCTGTGAGCTCTCACTTCTCAGAGAAACCGCCGGAATTACAGAAGTAGCGGTTTATTAAACCCGTACTCTCCATGAATATTGTATATTGGGGACCGAAAGTCATCGAGACTGCCGAAGTTTAAACCCAAGTCGTACTCATAGGGCCGACCCATCGTTTAGCTTTCAAGTCAGTATTAGTGAAGTAGACAGCTTTGACTCATGCTTGAGTTTATGAAGCACGACTAAGATGTTGAGAATCACATCACCTACAGCCCCTGCTACTTGAAGCCAGGCTTATTGCCATGAGCTAGCGGCTACAAGTACCAACCAAGTATCAAATTCACGAGAAGGTCGGTTCCCTCTCAGAAACGCGCTACGACAAATGACCCTGTCTCTTCTCTAATAGAGAAAATGACAGAAGGCTAACTGGTCCAGCGCAGCAACGACAGTTGCTGCGTGAGCAGGGCAATCTTGCCGGAGTCGAAACTCAACCTTTTATTTCGTTTCATTACACTCGATACCGGCATAGGCGCTGATAAACCTGTTGGTCCACCAAACGTTCTACGTGAAAGCGGGTAACCTAATTATCATCAAGCAGTGCCAGCAGGTGTCGATCTGGATTTCGTGAGCTTTTATGGCGAAACGTTGAAATCTCCAAAAGTCTCTTTGTGCATGTAAAGCAAGAATAATCTCCAGACGGATGCGCTGGCTAAATGACATTGGGGATTGAAACACCTTCAGCGGATCACAACCGAGACAGCTCAGCTACTGAAAATCATTGAGACGCTGCTCTGTCTGCAGCGGCGTGCTCCACATCCAACTGATACGTAAGATCAGAGCGTAATATGGCCCATGAAGCCGAAGTAGACATATGAAATGGTTGCATTCGCCTAGAATGAAGAGTAGAACGTAATCTCCTTTATACTACCAACGTGCTGGTTCGCGGCAGCGTGATCGCACATTTGTTTCATAGACAGCAGACAGACGAGTAGGTTAACTGGAATCAGTGCAACCCCTTCAGCTTGTTTAGATGGGATTTGCCTAACTTCTTTGATATAAAGCAGCCTGACCCTCAGCGATAGCGCCGCATTTTCAGCGCATGATGCTCAATCGTCAAGGAAAAGTCATGACTTTGCCACAAAATTAGGCCGGGATGATCTCAGCAAGATGCATTGGATCGATGAACACAATGGGCTATGTTGGCAAAAAAATGTCGACATGGAGCTTGGCTATATTCTTTTTTGTGACGGTGTTACTAATAGCAGTAAACTGATCCATCTCGCTCTAACGATCACAATTCCGGTTTAAATAAACGCATGTCGTGGGATCCGAAACATTGTTCATAACGATGAACTGACAACACTCTGCTGAATCCGACAGGCTGGCCCAATGACGCCAGCGCATGCGGCGAATATTTAAGGTAGTGACTCGCTTCACACGTAAGATCATGTATGCTTACCCACTTTTGACCGTATATTGTGTCGCGTACAGTATTTTGTACTTGAGGTCCTCAACATAAGGCCAAACTACATGCTGCGTGTAAAACGAGTCAGTTTGCAATATGAAATTGCAGTGCAGACGTACGACTGCTTCAAAAGCACGGCATCTACGCTTCCAATACCCCCTCCCCGACGCTATCAGCAAATCAACACATATTGCTCATCAATTTGCAATGTAAAAGCGGATATACCGCCATTTTTGCGGACTTTCGATAAACTAGCTCGCGATCAATGAAACCCAGCTTTGAAAAATACAGCGCTCTATAAGAGGATTGGGATCATAGGTATGTTCTCCAGGGCTGTAACTATCATCTAATAATACAGTCTCGGAGATCAGAGATCCAGATTTGTAAACTCGTGCGAATACTTTATATATTCTGGTGCGTCGTGCAGCTATATGCAATTCACAGCCATTTAAACAGTATCGAAATTGCAGAAGCGTAGTGTTTACAAAATAAGGATATCACGTCTGTTTCTGTCATTTAACAGCTAACACGGTGATTGAGGCTCTTTTAAGCCTAAATAATCAAAGACGTTCATGACGTGAAACTCTATTTGGTATTAAACCTGGGTGCGAGAAATGATCTCATCCTAGGCATGGCCAAACTGGCTGGAATGCTACGATCTCTGAATTGACATATATTACGAAAACAATTATATTCGAGCATCTTACTATAGTGGGGCTTAAGTAGATCATGAATCATCATGTGCTTGTAAGCAGAAGCGTTTGGTGCTTGCACTAAGCTGCGACAACTTTGGTTTCGAATTACTGGTCCTTGTCCATACCTTGAAGGCCATAGGTGGCAGTAAGCCACCGTCTTCAAATTATTTTTCTGTATCGACGAGAGTTAGCGACTGTATGCCGCAATCTTCAAGGTTTATTACTTTGGTTTTAAATATATGTTCTGTGCGTTTTGGTCCCTCCCTAGATATGCGGCTTGAAAACGGCGACGGTTTGTTGCGCTTTGTCCCTCTCGAGGCGGCTGAATGCTGACATCTCTAGGGCAAATCCCGGTGACATCAGGCAACTGAGTGTTGCAATTAGACAAGTCGGGGCCTCCTGCCACTATGAATAGTCTATATTTGACGGCTGAATCAGCAAGACCTAATGACGTTCCAACAATATTGGGATTTTATCAGTGATATATCCCGACTCAATTTTATGAAGCCATCTCCGCACCTCAACGCCAATAAAAATATTTTATTAAGCTTGTAAGATTATTTATGGTGGATGTATGAAAGGAAGTATAGAATGGTCACTAAGTTGGTATGAATAGCGCCACGATAGGGGCCGAGAACCTCTTTCGCCAACGGATAAATCTGACAGTTGGAACAAAACTGAAAAGTACTCAGTGTCAGGAGCAGATAACACCAAAGATTCAGAAGTATGCTTTAACGCTATATAAGAATCACGCGGTGTTATTATAAGCTAATGCTGCTTCAAATTGGAATGTTTGGTATGATAACGATGCGGTTCTTGTTTCCAAATATATGAAACGCGCCGATGGAACCTAGAAATGCAGTTATGTGACGTCATCAAAGCTTAGCTTGGGGAAGCGGCGAAGTCATGCAGCACGATACTTTTTATTAGATATGGGGACTGGTTTCTACCAGGTTGATACATGGTCAGTACCATTAACCATATCGGCAGTCCATTGGGTACGAGCGCTAGTAATTCTAGCATGATCTGGAGAAGGGGGTCCGCTTCGGTGTTGACGTCACGCTTTGAACTTTGAAAAGTGAACCATAAGTTGACGCATCAACCAAATGTGTTCCTGGTGAAAAAGATCGCGAAAGCCTACAGCTGCAAAGGCAACCTTCATCACTAAATGTTCTAATTTAACTTTACTCCCGGCGCTGTAATCAGATGACTCACTGCATCACTGCTCAGGAGTTTTGGCCTGTAGATTTGGAAAAATTTCATCATGTGTGTCCCGCATACGATTCAGCGCGTCAAGAAGCTTTCTTAATGCTAGGTAGGCTAAAATCATAGTCACTACGTGATATTAGTGTTATCGACCTCATCAAATTCGATGCAGATCGTGTAGCGTTTGGAGTAGGCGAAGATGGTAAGTCAAACTTTGCTGTGATTTTCGGCCCACTCTCTCAGAGTTTTCACCAATAAGATCTTTATTAGGTGACTCACTTTCTTGCAGCCCCACAAGCCATGTTCATAGACAATAGTTTCTAGAGAACCTTCTTGTGTGATTCGGTGCAGAACTTTCAAGAAAAAACGCTTCGTGGTCCTACTGGTGTTAAGGCTTTAGGGAGGGGGTGTAACAAGAAACGTACCTCTGACAATGTTGTTAGTCCTAAATTGTGGGTACTGAGAAAATAGGGTCTTCAATCACTAAAAATTATGCTCAATATATGTGGAGAAGCCGTGAGGTTACTTAACAAGAAGTCGTTTCATTCCATTAAATTGGCGATCCACTCGTCACACTAACTTTATTCCATTAAAGAACCGTACAGCTCGCGTGTCGTCAGTCATACGACGGTGGTTGTTAGCGACAGATCGTTCATCGGGGTTGCGATAATTCAGGCACAGATAGCTTTTGACTATTTGAGTCTGCATAAATAAACGCACAGCGATTAGTTTAGAGCCACTCCCTCAAGTACCAAGTACTTAGTACTGCTCGAGTCAACGAGTGAAGTATGTTTTGGATTCAATTTTTTTCCAAATTGAATGAGATGATCACTCGTTTTATCATCTAAGTAATGAAAATCTTAGCAGTTTAATTCATAAGGCCAAACCTCTCCAAGGTAAACCAATTACTTACAAGCAACATACAGTATTCCAACTTTTTTTTGTTGTCATGATACGGCTATTGGGAAGGAAAAACAGGATCCTATCATCGCATCTGTAAGTAGCCAAATGCATAGGGCTAGTAAATTTATTCAGTTAGATTCTTATGTGTAGCAGCCCGTTATAAAGCGCTCATTTATGATTCTATGCGGGCTAATCGTCGAAGAAAGTCAAGATGCAGTCAGTGCGGCACATATATATATGCGATGTACCTTGCGATCTGACTTCGTGACTAAAGGTTGGCGATAGTGAAAGCTGCGAGACATTGATAATCAGCTTATCTGGTCCAATAGATAGTTGGCGAAATTAAGTTCAGTATTCACGGAGACTCGCGCCCATCTTCGATTGCAGCAATATGTCGTTGCGCTCACAAAAAAGTAATTTAAGCTCACTTTTACAATTTTTTTTACTCTGTAAGTGCGACATCAACTTCAAGGAGAATTTTTTATTCAGCTGAAAATTTAATAAAAGATCAGATTAAAAGGTAATAAGCCTTAAATGCTACTTTGAAATAAATGTTGCCAATACTTTGATTTTTCAAGCAGATTGATGTATTGGTTATCTATACAAAATAGAAACCAATGTGGCTTCTCCTTACTCCTTCTTGTAGTAATTGGCTTGTACGAACGGCATCTTAGTAATCACCGCCTGCTGTGCTTTCTTGCGCGCTTTAACCTGCAATTCCGTACCCAGTTTGCTAACCGCTTTGTCAACATACGCCATGCCAATCGCTTTCTTCAGTGTCGGACTAAACGTTCCGCTAGTCACGTGTCCCACAACATTGTCATGATCATCAAAGAGTTCAGCGCCTTCGCGTGCTGCTGCTCCTTCTACTACAAATCCAATGCGTTTCTTTCTTGCTGTCTTATTCTTCAGTTGATCCATAATGATGCTATGGCCAGGAAATCCACCTTCCTCTCGACGTCGTTTACTAATCGTCCACGCGAGTGTTGCCTCAATCGGTGTAATTTGATCGGTAATATCATGACCGTGAAGACACAATCCAGCCTCAAGCCGTAAACTGTCTCGAGCTCCAAGTCCCGCCTCCAGGACACGCTCATCCGCAATCAGTGCGCGAGCAAATGTCTCTGCGTCCTGACTCTTAACCGAGATTTCAAATCCATCTTCACCCGTGTAGCCACATCGCGTTAAAATGACGTCCAACTGCTTACCATTTGATAGTTTCACCGGTGTATATACTCCATGCATGAATTCCAGATCCTGAAGGTTCACATTGGCATTTAGCGTCTGTACCACATCCACAGCACCAGGACCTTGTAAAGCTATAAGTGCACGATCGTCAATTCGTTCGATAGCTGCTTCGCCTTTAAAATCGTTGAGAAGTTTATGCATGTGAATCAGATCAATGTCTTGGTTTCCGGCATTTACGACAACGTAGAGATGGTCATCATAGCGCGAGATCACACAATCATCGATGATACCACCCTGATCGTTTGTTATAAGACTGAGCTTCGCTTCTCCAATCTTTAATGCCTCCAAGTCGCCAACTACGACAGTTTCGAGAAATCGCACACGGTCTTTGCCTGTGATGCGCAGTTGACCCATGTGCGAGACATCAAAGAGCGACGCTTTGCCATGTTCACGCGTGTGCAGATGCGACTGTAATACACCTGCTTTGTATTGCACAGGCATCGAGTAGCCTGCAAATGGCACCATCTTTCCACCAAGTGATACATGGAAATCATACAGAGGCGTTTTCTTCAACGCAGCGGAAGAGAAGCGACGGATGGTGGTGGGACGCATAGTGGGCGAAAACTTGAATGTGGAGTGTCGAATCTAAACAATGTGGATTGGATGCCAAGTTAAGAATACACAAGAAGACTATTACTATCCTCTTAAAACGGATAAATACACGACAGTAACACCGAAATGTAGAAAATTAAAATATGCAGGTATTAATCTCTGTGAACTTTTAAGACGCTGAAATCTGTAGCATGTACAAGGTGAGCTCAACACACTTTTAGAGTTGGAGTAAAAGAAGGCGTAGCGGTCATTGCAATGACCACTCGACTGGAAACTTCCAAAGCTAAACGATCGGGATATTTGTGCAGATTTATTCAAACGTTTTCTATCAATTATACTGAAACTTATTTCCTGAAATATTGTTTTGGAGCAGCTGCTACAATTTTTTGAACCTTCAGTTGTTCGCTTGACAGCATTTGAAGAAAACACATTTGAATGAGAAGATCCCATGCAATGAGTTGGCAGGACGCGGCGTCTCATTATTCATTTCTGCCACACGACTTGCAAACCAGTAAACGAAATGAACTTCCGATGAATTGTTGGAGCAACAATCATGCACGCAGATCAGATCATAGCTCTGGGAGATAGTAAATTTGCCCTTATCAAGGGTACCACGGCGGTTGAAGATGCAATGATGATTTTCACGTCGGATAGTAAAAAGTAAGCTTCGTGCGGCTTGCTGGTTATTTAGCCCATACATCTATCAGAGGCGATGTCTCGACCCTGTTCATCTGAGCTTGTCACATTCTACGTGGTTGACACGTGCATTGATTGCAAGAGTTCGAATGGTTGCCTGCAGCGGGTCACTCATTGCGCGCGTTTGAACACATTTACGACGGTAGGATTGCCAGCCAGATCAAGAATTCTAATAATCTTAATACCCCGCTGAAGATTGTTGTATGCCGATGGAATGATTATAGGTTACATCTCGTTGAGATTGTTGATTCTATTGCGGCACGTTGCACCTTTGTCGCAACGCATTGCTTCTTAAGACCTCTTTCTTTTAGGTTTCTTCGAGTTCAATGCCTGTCGTGATTAGATGATCAACCACACCGAGCTGCCGAGCAGCGTGTAAGCACCCGACGGTGTTAAGCCACTGTTTGTCGAACCAAGAGCTCGTCTTGTCAATCATTGAATTGATCTTTCTCGGTGATGTTTACATTTTGATGTGATTTGTGAGACAGTCTTGGTAGCTCACGTGACAACGTTGCAGCTTTGAAGCTGATCTTGCAATTTTAACCGTATTATCCTCGCTTCATCGCGTTGTACTACCTCTAAGACTTACCATGCTCCAGGAATACGGCTTCCAATTCATCATGGAGTCTTTCACAAAGTGCAATCACTACGTCGGGCCCTCAGATATTTAGTTTTGAGCTGATGTGTATGTCGAATTTAAAGAATGGCTCGATTTAATAGCTCCTCCATTTTCTCCAAATGCTAGATCATAATTCGCATAAATTTTAAGTTTTCGAACCTTATCAATTTGATTTGTTTGTTTTCGTACGCTTGGTTGTTTTGCTGCGGTAGACTTACTAAGTAGCACGTTTGACAAGTTCTACCAGCTTCTTGAAGAAATCTAAGCTATTTCAAATACTATGTAAGAATCGTTTCGTACCCTTGTATGTTTTCCTGGATCAAAGACCTTCACAAGTTTGATGGTGTGACATCGTCGCGATCCTTACGATCTCCAAACAGCCTTGATAATTTAACATACATTGCCATCAATCCACAGGTATTCAGTTCAATCAATCTAAATTGATTTTTACCCATAGTAGTGACTTTATACGCTCTAACCTGTCGACTCAAGCAATGTCTGATTGTTGAAACTAGCAATCTATTTTAGCGATCGATTATTAAATCTCACGAGGTTGAAATCGATGCATGCAAAGGCGTTGCTTTGTACGGTCTGCAAAATCACCTCAATATATTGACAGACAGGGTTGTCAAGTCACATGTAACTGCTCTCATCGATTTATTCTTTTCGCCATCATACCTGATTCTCCTTTGTAGCTACTAAGTAAATCAAATCTTTCTACCATTAGTGATTTTTAAGAACTCAATGGGTCTAAGTTAATTCTATTGACTTTTTAGGAGTTGTAGTAATTCTATTCGTGATATCATTGATCGGCGATGAACCTCTCGCTTGGTCTTAGCTTGTCGAACCCAAGGCCAAGCAATGACTTAAGATTTGGCCCGTTTAAGGTCATTTCAATCGAGCAATGAAACGTACTACCTCTCATAATATTTGAACGAGGTTTTACTTCCCTTCCGATGGTATCGTGTGAGTGCTGGTAGCGCTTCTGTTGCGCCCTGATTGCACTCTTTGTTAACGAATATTGTTCAAGCAAGACGCTTGTTGTAGTCTATGACGTTTTTTATTTATCACGATAGAGACATTGCTCACTTAGTTAATCAAGAGAATTGAGCAAAAAGACTTCGAACAATATAATTCCTTCAAACGCACAATACTAGCATCATACAAGGCTATCGGAGTGAAGTTTCACCACATAGTTCTCTCATTGTAGAGATCGATATCTATAAACAGCAATTGACAGCATAATTGAGCACAACGAGTGGTATAATACCAGGCAAGAAAACCTCTTGGGTCCAGATTTTTGAGAGCTGATACGTCGCTTCCCCATCCGTCAGCGTCGTCAAATGCTGCTGAAGATGCATCATGTATCCAGCCCTTTGACTCTTGTCGCTCTCTGCGAATACAGATTTGACGAGTCACCCTTTCCAGAAGTATAAATTGGCCCCTTGATATCAGTAACATTCGCGGTCAAGCCCATTTTCTTCAAGCTTCGCTCTTCCATTGTAGCTTTCAGATTGGAAGACAAAGATGCTGACACCTGTCATATCGTTCCACAAGAATCTCATTCAGAACCAATTTTGTTGCTCTGCTTGTAAATAGTATTAGCGCTAATGACCTCATTGCTCGATGTATCTTCTTGCTGCAGGATCTCCACCGCGACGTTCACAGGGCCATTTTCTTTAACCTCTTCCGCTTCTTCTCCGTCTTCAATCGTTCTGCCAGCAGCTTTTCCTAGCACCCAAAAAGTTTAGGCAATAGTGTCACTCACACATGACATCTTCATCCGTCAGCCACCCGCCACCTTCTTTGCCGGAGAGATGCACCAGTGTTGTAGTGCATAAAAATATCTCATGACTTTATGTTCTGTCAATTTTGACCTCGAGCGCGAATTTCGCCTCACCAGCAATCGCAAGTAAAATGTCGTCATTTTTCAAATCCTGGAATCAAGGAAGTATTCATCAATGATACTTTCTCGTCAAAAATTTGGCACGATACGGAAAATAATCAACTTTGTGCCGTAGATATTATTTCTTATGGCGCTCTAAGTCATTATGATAAAAATGTGGTTCGGGATCTGATAGGCTCAAGGCCTACCGATATCGGGATCTCAATATAGTTGATTCCCAGAGCTCAATCTTTATGACCTAATATATGCCAAACGATCTTTAACCTACTGTGTTGAATCAAATTCATGTCAAACCAAGTTCGGTTATTATCACAATGGGGGACACTGATTAAATCGGTGAGTAAAAGCAAGGCCTTGGGAGCTGATGTCCACTTTTTCGATTCGAACTAGTGATACAAAACTACATCGCAGGTATCGTAGAGCTCAACCTGATCTTTTTCTTGGACTGGACGTCGCTCGTCATCGCCTTAGCTGTACAGGCGAAGTAAGCTCTAGATATAGCCGTCATAGAATAAGTGATCGGAATAAGAGCAAAATGTGTATCTTCACTGTCTTTTATGACGCGATATAATGCCTCTCCCCCTGCTTAAAATGCAACATCGTTGCTGCCAGGGACATACTGTGGAGCTGAAGAACTTGTAGTACTAAGACTAAGTCTTCCTGTAACATCAGCAATCCTACCTTTGTTATGTTTGCTCATCGATGAATCCGAAACAATCAATATTTCTAATCTGATGAAAGCTTAATAATGGCAGCGAGGGCGGGACGATGATTAAAAATGAGATGTGGGGAGATCACATTATGTTGAGCCCTTATTTACTGAATTTATAGTATTCGCGAGACTCGAACTCGCATGGGAAACACTTGTTTGCCGTCCCACTGCCAAAACTGACTCGTAGTTGTCTTGTTTGGTAATAGTTTCAACAATCGATGTAACTGATGCACTTGATATTGGTGTGAGCGCAACGATCCATGTAACAATTTATTGATATTCGGCTGGGAAGTACAATGAGTAGGATCTTTCACGGCGATTGCTCAATTTATTGTAATCCTTACTCAAATTGGTATAAAGTAGATAGGATAGAACGCGGAATTTCCTGTAGATGTTTTGGAAACTTGGTTGTGATTACGAAAAATCTGTATTGCTTTTGTTTAATCGTATATAGATCAGATGATTATTGTGAATTTTCCAGACTTCGGTGCGTTAGTGCCAAAAACTCCAAGTTGCTATCTATGGAAGGTATCCTGTCACAGTTTTCAAAGACTACCTCTGTATGCTCAATTTCCGCATATAGTCACGCAAATCATTCTTCTCAAGAATGTACGAATCTGCTCGATACTGAATAACCTTCGCTGACTACAATCATTGATAAACAAGCTAAGGTCTAGGCTTATTATCGTAGACAACTGCAAATGCTAAGCTACTTTTAGTAGAACTCTTCTCACTTTGAATTTATTCTGCCTATTTAACACCATTTAGACTGCGTGCATTCGTATCACAGCTACTTTGCCACTTGCAAATTGATTCATTTGAATACTGAGAACGTATTTATCTTTGTAGGTAAGTCAAACCTGAATTTGTCGTGGTTGGCAATTTCAGAACCTAGACGTATATTCCTACAAGGACAAAGTCAGCCTGATCGATATTGAAAACTATTTTAGAGCTTTTTTGGGCTAAACCAATACAATGGCAAGATTTGTTAATACCCGATCTAACAGCACATGGAAATACAGCTTCCCTAGTAGTACTTCGCAATGTTAAAAAACATATACGTGCGCTGTTCGATCGATCTGGATGTATGATTGTAGGCACAACATTGAAGCATCTCATTACCTTTGTGAATGCTGAAACCACATCCACTAAATTACTTGGTGAACTTTAGTTATACAGAAGCATAGACAGCGCAAAATATTTTTTATTTATTCATCGAGTGAGAACACATGATGTTTAACTAACGGGGAAGAGCAGTAATGAGTCGGCTCAGCTCGATTTAGCGCTTACTTCAGCGACACGTTTGTGGTAAAAAACAACTCACAAACGGTCATTATTCCTCAGACAGTACCAGTTCACACATGTCCTGCCTATTCACCAGTAAGATGAAAGCAGTATAATGATACGAACATTCAACGTCTGCAATTGTTTTAAGTGCTTAGCTCTCAATTATCATTCCTCGATTTATCTTACATGTTCTTGATGATTATGAGTAGTCATTACGCCGGCAGTTTTTTTTCCTTACCGTAATTTACCGCCACGAACATTCCTGGAACCTTCTTTCAGACCAGCTGCCATTTTCACGACGCAACCTTTGCAAAGTAGCTGTAGCTAAGGAAAATGGTACTTAATTTGAAATGTCTCCCTCTGGTCATGCAGTGTGAGAAGAGGTTCTTCAGAAGTAGCTTATCGGTGCTATAGTCATTGATGATGACAATTTCAGGTTTGTTAGAGCTCATTGGTGTATGACGTACCTGATCGACACTTGGAGGTGAGTTAGGATCAGCGAAAGTGATAAATCCATCAAGCTTATCGCGTAGATACTCATAAAGCTCTTGATGAGGATTACGAGCAATGATTGTTAAATGGGCAAAGACGTGTGGTGAATGTTTAAGAATGAACATACAGAGATTGTTCTTACCTATTGTCGATTCCAACATCAGCTGTTTGCTGTGTGTTATCGATACCAACATCAGATGTTTGAGGTCTCGCTTGAATAATTCTATCAGTTTGGTTAACACGATCAGTATTGTTTGAGCTGTTTACCATCTGCACACCGGTATCAACTCCAACATCGATCATCGCAGGTCGAACATTTGGAGGTGAGACTTAAGGGTTTGTTTGGGAGTATCCATCAATCATTGTTTTTTAATGACTCAGCAGACTCGGTTGAGTCGGTCTGAGTTGATTCGGTTGATTTCTTAGGGACTGCAGCAATCCCATTCGTGATATCACTTGCCCACGAAGCACCTTCGTACATCCCTCGCTTGGCTTTAGCTTGTCGAACGCGGCGCAGAACTTGTTCAAGAAGCTCCTGCCGTTTTTGCTCTCTTTGAGCGAGCGATGTAAAATTTGGAAACATTGTGTCTATATCAAACGATCACAAAAACTGAAATGAGTAGCCTTAAATACTCTTACCAGTAGCTCGGCATAACTGAGTCCTGACGAAAGGGTAGATACGATTGACAGATACGATTTCGCTAATTGAGAAGATTTAGATAACGATCCTTGATGCAATGGAATGGAGCTCCAAAATTGCTTCCAAGTCATGGTGATACTTACGATTTACTACTGTTCTGCGGAAATTCGCGGCTGCATCAAGATACAGCAACTCATTCTTGATTCGACTCACCTCCTGAATAACCCAAAGCTTCAGTAAAATCTTAACAAGCTCACGTTCTTTATCTACACAGCTTGGGCACATTACTATCTAACTGCTATGTTTTAAGTCAGACGGTACCCAAAAATCTCAGAAAAAATAATACTCGAGATTATATACTTGAGTCAAAAGCTTACTGAGGATTTCTCTATCAAATTTATTTACAAGCTCATTTTTTGTGGCGCGGGGTGAAACTATGTTAGCTTTTTCTTGAACCCCAATATGCCTTTTCAAGCGTTGATCTCCTGTTTTTGTTAATCTGTCGCAGATTATCTTTTGGCTCCCAGGAGTCAGGTTCATCGCCAACCCATCTCACCACATAATTGTACTTTCCAGAGCGTATCGTTTTGTGACCCAGGATCTTCTTCGCCTCAAGAATATCGCCTCGATTAATAGTAGCATGTGTAGTCGCTGTTTTAACCATTTTAAGATCGTTTGGCGCCTTGTAGAGGTATGCCCATTTCTTGAACGGATTTGGACTCGGTAGCCATCAATTCCAACGGTTTTATAGACTGCTTTAAGCAGCTTCTTTATCAAATGCCTGCTTCTTGAGACGGTATAATACGCTTGATCCGACGTCAAACTCCTTCTCAATTTTTTTGGCTTCCACCTGATCATGACTCAGATCTGCATCCATTACTTTTCCTTTTGCCTCATATGGGGTCATACAAATCGAACGATGAAACTTGGTATTGTAGTTTTCAATAACATCAGTGATGAGCTTTTGCGTAATTCTCTTGGAAGACATTTTAGTTAGTCTCTGCTTTAAGGTCCTGTTGAAGCGTTCAATTTTACCCATGCTTCCGTGATCACCGGGTTCGTTGTTTTAGTGCTCAATTTCCTTAGTTTGGAGAAATTCTTGTGCCTGTGAATTCATGAACTCGCTTCCATTATCGCTTGTTAGGATATCAACATTGTGGAGACGAACGAACGCTTTTAGCGCTGCTAACACAGTTGCTGCTGTCTTGTTCGATAAAACCTTCGCAAAGCCTAGCCTCGAGTTGATATTGATAGCAGTCAAAATTGGTCGCTTTACTCAAGACGCAAGATCAATTTGCCAAGCGTTGGGGTTATGCGAAGCGATTTTGAAGCCATTGAATCTCTTCTTTTGCTCTTGATATCGTTGAATATCAGTCTGACTCGCATACCAATCCTTTACAATTTTGAAAGTTATCTTAGGATTTAACTCCTTTGCCTTCTCATACAGAGCTTGAGTTCCAGTAAAACCGGTGTTTTTTATATAACAGTAGAGTTTCTTTAATAGCGCGTCCATGATCTATATTTACATATAAAAAATTCCCAGTGGTTACCTGCTTTAATATCAAGTGGTTCAGTCGTGATACCATCATCTAGCACTCGACGTTTGTCATAGCCGTAGTTGATCGCTGTTTTGTTTTGAGTATAGGTGATGATGGACTTGGTTTCTTTCAATACTCTAAACCCCTTGTTTCTACCTTGAAGCGTGATGCGCTCCCGTACAACAGTCTCAAACCCATCGGAATTAAGAACACCATTGTTTCGACCACCTCCCTGCTGAATACCCTTCACTGAAACTTTTACCTTGTAAGACTTGTTGGGTAGATAGCAAATATAGTCTTTATTCGATAGTGAGATCATAGCATCACCTGACCGTTCATCTTTGAACAAACCAGGAGTACGGCGATCAAACTCAGCTATCTCATTGTTGTTGTACTCCTTGAAGTGGGTTCGTAGCTCAGGCTTCATACAGTCTCGAAACGGTTGATCACAGCTGAAAGCGATATAAGCTGAATCAGTGTCCATCTCCTGATACTGAAAGTCAAAGCGATCGAAGTCTATGCAGTCATAGTAAAACTGTAGCATACGTAGCTTAGCAAGCTGATTGATTGCAATCGATAAATGGATTGGGTTCTTGTCATTAAGGCGGCGTTTCTTCATGGTGACTTCTCACGCATCATTAAGCTCTTTCAACCCATGGAAAGTAAACTTCTCGATCTTGTTCTTAATAGCTTTGTCGCTCGACTCGTTCTTTACCTCTTTATGCTTGCTCATGTCCATTCCAGATCGATTAAAAGCACTGTTGCCTACCAGTTTCATCATCGCGGCAATCATAGCCTTAGACTTATCAACATCACCCTCTCGCCTGGTGTTTGATACAGCCTCCACAAATTGAGCAAAAGCTTTATAAGAGCTCGCTTTGATGAAGCTGTAAGTCTTGGTGATCTCCGAACCATGTTCAAGATATCACTTTAATGGCGGCGTATAAATGAGTATCTGCTTACCGAAGTAACTACCAATTAGCTTACGACTTGCGTTAGTCGGTTAAGAGATGATATAAGCATCTTTATCGATAATACCTGCATGTTTCTTAGCACGTGCCTCATCAAGCTGCTTCTTACGTTTCTCATTGTATTCGAACATATGCTTACCAATGATCTTTTCAGCTGGCTCAATCTCAGTGTCTTGAAAATCGGTGTCATCTCGCTATAATAGCCTTTCAAATACCCAGGTGTTTCAATATCACATTCAAGAAAGCCGAATACCTTGTCTACTTTGATGTCATCGATGATACCATCATACGCTTCAACCGTAGTCAATCGACCGCATGGCATCTCATTACCAAGGGCCCATAGCTATAAAGCGTTAGCGTCGTATCGATAAATTTCTTACAGACCTTACCACCGCAAATCTTCGCTTCATTACGCTTAGCGTAGCGATTGAAGATGATAGATGGACCTCCAGCAATGTTGGCCTCGATCTTAAAACAGATATCCTTCTCCTCCAAGTCAATTTAGTAGACCAGTCTATCCGAGTTGAACTCGAAACCCCTTAAGCGACATGTTTTCGAGCGGTGTTGCGCTTAACGCAGCTGACCAAGATATTACCGTCAATGTGACCAACATTATTGTTGATACGATCCGCTGAAGCGGTATCAGCAGTCAGCTGACAGTAGCATAGACCACACAGATAC
>NW_020188969.1:513640-516446 GCF_900000015.1 Plasmopara halstedii
CCCGTTACACTATCCCCAATTAAAATTGTGATGATCCCAATTCACATTTAACGGTCGCCTCATACGAGGCTCGCGTGTCTGAGACACCTTCACGCTCATAAAAACAAATTCAAACATTCTCCTCTTAATGAACCCTGTATACGACACGCAAAATACCCAGCCTAGCTGGTAGCGAGGGCGACCGCGGGTAAAAAAAAGTATTCTTTTTCTGCACAGGGTGCATCTCTAAACAGTACGTCTGCGTCTTCACGGGAAGCACATCCCAAGCCCTCGGCGACTGACTGCAACCTAACGCACTCGCCTCGGGCGACGGATTTCCTCGTCGAGGAGTTGAAAAATTCGAGTACGAGTCGGACACGCCTTTCCTAGCATGGGATGATGAGGAAGATGAAGTACGCCAACGGCGCGACTCTTCTGCGCTCGTATCCACGTTTGGTCTTAGACCCCTGAGTGAAATACTGCTTTCGCTCGGCGGATCCCGCTAATGAAGCAAAAGACGGGATCACTCGATCGCTAGGCATCTACGTGGTCGGGCCTCCGGCCACTACATAAGATGAGCTTGATCAACAGAACGCTCTGCGAGCTCGCTTTTTAGAGCTCCAAGAGATCCCAATGGATTGTTACCGCGCCCGACTTCGAGCTGTTCCTGTTGCCGCAATGTGGACCTTTCCTGTGATGCTCGCCCCTGGCAAAACTGCTGCAGACGCCGACGGGCTCTTTGAACGATGAGTACCGGAAAGTTTCTTCGCTGTCTACCTAACAGCGAAGCCATACGAAAGTCGACGTGCGCGTTAAGTGCGATCTTAGAATTGAATTTGCCAAACGCAAGGCGCAACGCCGACTTCCTGCGTATCGTCGCCTTGCGACATTTGGAACAATCCATAACGCTCCTGTGATTTCTGTGGTTTCTCACACGGGTGAATCTACAACCACAACAGCTCATGGCCATAGCTTGAGCTCAGCTCATGGCCCTCCGGCTTTCCGAGCAGCTGCCGAGAAGCGCAGTGCGCAAGACGACGCGAAGCGTCATGATCCTTCTGATCATAAGCGTCTACGGCGTAGAGAGATTTTTCGCGTTTAATAAAACCAGGTCTTCGACCTCAATGTTTTCAACATTTCTTGTTCCTTTTCCTCTGCATATTCCTTCTGCATGTATTGGCTATCAGCCATCGCATCGCATACGTGTCGTAAGACACTCAGTCTAGTAGACAGAAAGTTTCCGACTTCTTTACGCACTGTGAGAGGGCTGACATCGGCTATTCCTTCCCCCCACCAAGCCCTGAGCTATGGGGTGGCGGCGTTAGAAGGACGCGAGGATTGGTAAGCCCGTTCTCGTAGAACAGCATACAGCCGATAGATGAATGCACTGCATTTTTCATAGCAAACTCTACGAGTAGCAGCATGGCACTCCAGTGCTTTCGTGTCTCAGCGCAGACGCTGCGAAGAACGTCTTCGACGATGCGATCCACGCGCTCAGTCTGACCATCGGTCTGCGGATGGTCCGCTGTTGACATAGTCAACTTGGTGTCCATCACCCTGGAGAGAGTAGACCAAAACATCCCAGTGAAGCGCGCGACTTTATCAGAGACAATTGACTCCAAAACTCAATGCTCGAAAGAAACATTCGACAAACAGCGTCGCTGTACCCGCACCGTCGATGGTGCCCAGCACTGCCGCAAGATGAGCTATCTTGCTCAAACGGTTCACAAAGACCACTACACACCCGTGTTGCCTACCGAGTCCTTCGAAAAGCCAGACACAAAGTCCATACTGGTGGACGGCCAACACCCGGAGGGTCCCGGTGAACTGGCAAGCGGCGCCGCTGCAATCGGAGAAGATTTCACAGTCTAACATGTCTCACACGTGCGCACATATGCGCTCGTCCACTTGTATACCTTGGGCCACCAATAGTGGCAATCCACCGAGCTGTACGTCTTCTCACTGAGTGAGGTGTCGTGGTCCTCATAGAGGATACGATATTTTAAATCCTCATCGTGGGGAACCACAATTCGTTGCGTATCCGTTGGTTCGGTGCTATAATAGTACAATTCGTTACTAAACGAATATCGGTGTATCGGTGCGAGCAAACGCGCCAACAATTTTCTGTCCGAGTTTCTAAACTCCTCTCTCCCAAGAGTCTGTAGCAGCGCTACACACATACTATCACCCGTGTATGCGGCGCGGATCAAATCCGTCAATGACGACGTCACCGTCGAGACATGAGCAAGCTCACAGTCTGGTCTGCGTGACAACGCATCAGCCAAAGCATTCTGCTTTTCTGGCTTATACTCCACCTTGAAGTTATATTCTGCAAGAAATGAAAGCCACCTGGCCATCCTTTGCAAGATGTGTGGCGACTGAGTCGCAGTGTGTAATGACGCATGATCTGTGTAGATCACAAGTGGCTTTAAGCCAAGCAGATGCATGCTAAACTTGACAAGTGCATACTTCATCGCAAGAAATTTCTTGTCGTAGACTGGGTAGTTCTTCTCCGCCGTCTTAAGCTGGCATGATTCGAACGTGATCGCTTGACCTCTCTGCTTACAGCAGCGGACAGCCGATGGCAAAGTCAAAAGCGTCACAGATGACACGAATAGAACGATCGGGGTCTGGCAACGCCAGTATTGGTGCATAAAGGAGGCTGTCTTCGACCCGATCAAAAGTCTCCCGATATTCGTTGTCTCAAAACCATTCCTTATCCTTTTTAAGGAGACTAGACAATGGCCGTGCAACTTCCGTATAATTTGTGCTATACTTGTGCAAGTAGCTGGCGAGGCCAAGCCACTTGCGCAAGTCCTTTTGGTTC
>NW_020188969.1:516456-522035 GCF_900000015.1 Plasmopara halstedii
GGCGGAAGACGTAGCTGCTCTTGTTCTTGGTCCTAGAAAGTTGACTGTGTGTCTGGTTTTGTAGGAATAACAGCTTTGCTATACCCGAGAGAATGGTCGTGATGGTGGACACAAATCTGGAATGCAGTAATCGTCCATATAAAATTTACAATATTGATTTGGAGAAAACGGCGTTATTCATGACAAAAGGCTCTTCGTATTGAGATTTACCCTCGTTAGGTCCAAGGTGCACCTGCGTAACTCCAAGCGCTTTGCTCACTATCTAAATTAAAAATTAATTGCCATTAGCAACGTCGTCAGCACAAAAAATCACCTGGGAAAGGCAAGATGGATATCCCTCTTTGCCAAGTGTGTCTTTAAGGTAAGATGTAAGCCGAGTTGACCTGATGCAGTGGCGGATACGCTCTCGTGTCGCCCTGACTTTTGATTGTCGCATATCTCAATGATAACGTCGTAAGTTGATGACTTGATACGTAAAATGTACGAGTATCATGCGAAATTGGTCGTTTTGCTATAAGCGTTGGAAAACAATCGACTTATGAGCTTAAATGTAACTGTTATCAAAACCTTTGGTTGGATATGTGCACTGCTATTCCAAATACCATGGAGTACTGTATTTGAGCCATGATCCACTTGACACTGGATAATCGGACTCGAACCGATAACCTTATATTTGATGCAGCAGGGCTACCGTAGCTTTGCACTTTGAGGGAGCGTAAGTTGGGTCACCGACCATTCGTTCTATACTTACAACAAGTACGAGCTTAGCGGATCGCAATCCGCTTACTCTAAATTTAATTATTGCCTTAACCCAAGGCTTTAATTAACAGGAAATGTGTCATCATATACGCGACAACAACTTGCCCAGCGAGTAGACCCGAAAGAGAGCTGCATATAAATTTGCGGTGGCACGCTGACTTTTCCTGATATTTTTGACATGTGCGCGATGTAGACAGGGGCCGTTTAGATACGCTTGCAACAAAGTCGTCATAATTAGCTTAAGCAACTTAAGTAAAGAACTGGATCGGGGGAGTGACAATGAGGTAGACTACAGAGCTCGATTGAGTCTTCGACGTCAATAGCGGAGGCATTATTATGATGGGGTTTAGCATCATTCACTATCGCTGAGAGCTGGGATACGCAGAAGTACTAGAGGCAGACAAAACACAGCAGGTAATAACGTAGTTTTTAAACGCTATTATTGACCTGTGAATGTTATAATCTGAGACCTTGTTACACTGTACTCTCAACGTATGTCACCACAACAGGATTGATGATCACTTTGAGGATTACATAAAGAAAATATATGTTTGCATATATCAATCAAAATTGTATCCTGACCCTGCTCATGAGCCATTCAAGGCGCGAAGCTTATTTCGGCTACAGGGTATAGATGGGAGGAATAAACAGAGTGAGCGGTTCCGCAACCCATTAGGACCAAAACTCATCGTGAAGGCATCAAGAGAACACAAGGATTACTGCATGAATACCTACAACTTTTTCAGCGCAATTTTAGTTAGAAAGTGCTAGGCGCAAATGCTTTAGATGATATCTACCTTTACGCATTTAATGGTTTTTGCCTGGTAATCGCACAGTGTGACGGGAAATGCCCGTTCGTGCACACACTTACTGGGGAAGGTTTAGGCCAACTGACACGTTTCACCGCATGCTCGCATCCAGGGGACCATTGACTTACGGAAAGAGGCGAAAAGGTGAAGTGACATTCAATATTAATTCCAATAAGCTTTAACCTCCCTAACCTGACAAGTGCCCCCAGTTTTGAAACCACCAAACTGGAAGATAATATACAAGGTTGTACAGTTAAAGTAAGACACAGAAGTATATGGTCCACACATCATGAGGGGGTTTGCCCAAATTCCTCACATTTCCTTCCATTATTTTCCTAAAAAAATTTATACAAATCATCACGCTCAGTCCATCTCTTCCTAGAAAGACAACCCACATGCTTGCCCCACATGAGATCTTCGTCACCATTGAACTGTGATAATGTTTCAATTCCACGTCATTCAGCGTTTTTGCGCTATTCTAGCGTCTCAGCCTCGATGCGTCGGCCCTTGGCCGACCATGCCACTCCACATTCAGCCCGCGGGTCATGCTCAGGATTCTTGTCTAATACGCCTTCGGTGTTTGACAACTTGAATATTCCACATTGACCGCTCCGGCCCAGTACCCGCACCAATAGCGCTTCTGCTACCTAGGAGAGGTGGCTCATGACTTACCAAAGCTCCACCAGGAAACATGCGCGTAGTGCCCAAGAGTTTCGACCTCCAATCAATCCATGAGTCGTGGTGTTCCAACCATGCCATATCAAGGATAAGGTCTTACTTTGCATTCAAGTCTAAGACAAGACAGCGTTCCAGGCTATCAGAGTCAAGGAACTTGACACCAAGGTTCACAGGGACCCTCTTTACGACCAACGAGCCCGCCTTCCATACACATTCCGTGTTCAAGATTACGTAGCTGCCCTCTACCACTTTGAGACAGACAGAGCTCAGTTTTTACCCAGTCAGGCGCCTCACGTCTGCTGGGTTTTCTCGTTTCCCAGAGACAAACCAGACTGGTTAGAACGCGAAATCGAATCGATGAATGTTTACACGCCTTGCGCAGGGAGCAACCAGTCCGAAGGTGACGGGTGTCTCCACGGACAAAGCACCGTCGTGTATTTACATGCTGCACAGCAGCTCGGAGCTCCCTCCTCTTTCTCAGCATAGCTGATGCTCATTGGCTCAGGCTCGCTCGACAAGCTCTGAGAGTGTGAGATCCCGCAAAGTCGTCCCGATTTGAAGTTGAGTTTTGTATTTAATGCCTCCTTCATCGCTTTTTCAAAAGAAGACAGATTCATTCTGGCCACGTCATAAAGACTGTCACTGCGACCACCACGGGAGAGGATCAGCTGCCATCCTGGCAATGAGAGTATCCAACTCTTTGACAAAGTCCACTAACTCCGTCTTGCCCTGTCGGGCAGCAAAGAAACGCGATCGCACGCAAGCCTGGTTAGGCGGCGAGAACACTCACAAAGCTGACGCTTTCGCTCCTTCCAGGAGAAAGACACAGCTTCCACCGAAGTGTCGCTCGTTTGTGCTCATTCCGCGCTCGGTCCCCGACCTAACGCTCTATACAATATATAAGTCAAGTGTAGCGGTTCGCAATCCGCTACCCCCAAGTACTTAAAACCTTAGTCAAGGTAAAGACGTACTTCCGCTCAAAGTTGCATCTGAATTTAATTGTTTTGGTTCCGGATGAGCCGCCATTACCACAATTCTTAGGCTCTCCTAATTAATGAAGTAATACATTATCAATGCAGTAAAAACTAATTACTATGCATTACTACTGGTAGTACTGCCATGTAGTGGCTGTGAAGCCACAGCACTATGTGACTACACCAACTTGTGTAATCCAACATCTATGTACGGTCACACCATCTTGTGCGACCCTCCCTTTCATACAAGTGTAGGTTTAACTCCGTTACAGCCTTTTTCACGTACCAATACTGGTATTGCCAGACATCGATCGTCCTTCTGTGACGCTTCGGACTTTGCCATCGGCTATGCACTGCTGAAAGCAGACGCCGAGGGGCAAGATTGGGTGACCGCGTTCGAATCCCGCCAACTCAAAGCTGCGGAGTGGAACTACCCAGTCTACGACAAAGAATTACTTGCGATGAAGCATGCACTTGTCAAGTTCAGGACTCGCCTGCTTGGCTTAATGCCGTTTGTAATCTACCAAGGTTATGCGTTCGACTCAGTCGCCTCACCTCTTGCAGTAGATGGCCAGCTGGCTCTCCTTCTGTGCAGAATATAAATCCGAGGTGATCTATAAGCCGGGAAAGCATAATGCTTTGGCTGGTGCGTTGTCACGCAGACCGAATTATGAGCTTGCTTATGTCACGACGGTGACGTTGTCAATGACGGATATGATCCCAGGAGCAAGGGTTTTGGAAAATCGGACAAGAAATTGTTGGTGCGTTTGCGCGCACGATCACACCGATATTTGTTGAATAACGGGTTACTGTATTATAGCACCGTTTCGACGAATACGCCACGAATTGTGGTTTTTGATGATGAGAATTTGAAATACCGCACCCTATGAGGCACACGACACTCCCACTCAATGATCATGAGAAGACGTACAGCTTGGTGAGTTGCCACAATGGAACAAGGAGGAGACATGTTGAAAACATTGATGTTGAAGACCTAGTTTCATTCAATGCTGAAGCTTTCCTACACACGCAGTTTCTGCTGTCTTTAAGACGAAGCTATGTAGACGGATTATCGGACCTTTAAAGGTCGTGGCAAAGCAAGACCTTGCGTATACGCTGGACCTTCCGAGAAGGATGCGCACCCACACGGTGTATTATGTGGGCTTCCTTGAGTCGTTCCAGGATTTTGCACAAGTGAATGCGGAAGCGTTGGCGTCGGGGCGGCACCCAAAGGCGCTCGGCCACCCAGAAGCTGAACCAGCAATTAGTTCTGAACATGGAGTGCAACATTTTCCGTTTCGAACGTCTTAATTGACGCATTTGTCTGCTCGACGGCTAGGAGCTGCTCCGCGACAATCGTCATCGTTAGGCAGTCGGTGCACAAAGCAAAGTACTCCAAACTCTTGAGCTATTCCGCGCAGCGGTGGGCGACTTAGGCAAGATGCTCGTCGGAGTTCCGATAGCGACGGACTTTGTCATCTAACGCACAATTAGCATCGCGAGTCACCGGACGTCGATCGTCGTCATCGTTTGCCGCTGACGCTTCTCGACGAAAATGGTGGTGCCCACTATCCCGTGGAACGCCTTGTGTTTCGACGTCGTCGATGGGGATTAACACAATATCTTGTGAAGTTGCGGGGATACTCCGACTCAGAGAACTCCTGTAGGTTTGAGGTGCCACTTCGGCAGAAAAACCCAGACGTCGTTGACACTTATGATCAGAAGGGTCATGACGCTCCGCGTCGTCGGTCGCCCTGTGCTTCTCGATAGTTGTCCTGGGTGCTGGAGGACCATGAGCTGAGCTCAAGCAATGGTCCGAGCTGCTTCGAGAAGCCACAGAGCTTGCGGGAGCGTGATGGATGATCCAATGTGTGTTAGGGCGAGAAGTCGGCTTTGCGCAAACTGAAATAGAAGGTGGCGTTCTACGCGCGCGTCCACGTCCTTGTGGGTTCGCTGTAAGGTAGACAGCGAATGAAGTTTTCGGCAGGGCTGCACCCATCACTCGAGAAGCTTATCATCATCTGCAGCAGTATCGCCAGGGGCGAGATCCAGAGGAATAGCCCATATTGCGAGTACAGGAGTGTCCCTAGTTGCTACTCCTGTGCCTCGTCGAGGCGATTAGTTATGATACCACTTCCCCCGGAAGTTGGGAGGTCGGAAAACGGACATGATGTTCGCGAAGTTTGAGCAGGGCTTACGTCGCGCCGTTAGCGCAGATCAACCTCCTCTTCTTCCCCTCCTAAGAATGGGGTGTCCGACTCATAGTGGACCATCTCCAAATCCTCGACGAGGAAATCCGTTGCCCGTGGCGGGCGCGGTGTATGTGACCCGGTTGACGTGGGCTTGGCTTGTGCTTCCC
>NW_020188969.1:522114-522226 GCF_900000015.1 Plasmopara halstedii
CTTCACCCACTGCATTGCTGATATCTGGTCTTATACACACCATGATGTACATCGACGAGCCAATAAGTTCGCGATATGGCATCTTGGGTGTCCTCTCTCTGTCTTCTGACTT
>NW_020188969.1:522236-522929 GCF_900000015.1 Plasmopara halstedii
GTTAGGGGTTGACTCATATGTCGCAGGTTGACAATCCGAAGGAAGTCGACGGCGTGCCTTGTGTTGGGCAAACTCAAATCGGAGGTGTCGCTCTACACGCACGTCCACTTACTTGGCTCAACTGCAGGTTATGCTGTGAGAAAATTTTTGGTGCCGTTGCACCTATCGCCCAAAGAGCGCTTCGTTATCTGTAGTGACGAGTGCGATAGACGTCTAGCGGAATTTCTTGTGGGACCAAGAAACTAGCTCGAAGAGCTTTCCGTGTGGCAAGTTCATCATCCGTTCTGGCCGGGGACCCGATGATATGGATGCTTAACGATCGAGTTACAGCGTTCCTCGCTTCCAAAGCGGAATCCGCAGGGTGGAAGACATATTCCACACGAGGGTCAATGACCGACCGTGAATGGGCGCGCCCTAAGGGCGCCTTATCGGCAGCCTCAAGCTGCCGCCTCTGTTTCCCGTCGAGGTCATTGGTGATTACACCACGTTCCTCAGTTGACGAGAAGTCAGGGAACAGACATGGGGTCCGCAAGGCGCGAGCAGGGCTCGTATCACGCTGCTACCGTACCGTATTCTTGTTTGGATGTGGTCACACCATGCACATCTCGTGTGACAAACACCAGAGTTTGTGTAACCCCGTTACACCCTCCCCCATTAAGATTGAGAACATTTACAGCTCCAATCGATTATTGC
>NW_020188969.1:522939-523389 GCF_900000015.1 Plasmopara halstedii
CCCTCGTTCTCAGCATAGCTGAGATTCATGGGCTCAGACCCGCTCGACGAGCTGTTGGAGTGTTCGTTCCAACCAAGTCGTGCCGTGCCAACTTGAAATTGAATTCGGCATTCAATGCCACATTCACCGCCTCTTCTAATAAAGACGGATGCACACGGAAGACTTCCATTCTGGCCACGTTAGTGCGGAGGCCTTCCTTTAAGACGGTCACTGTGACCGCCTCCGGAAGGGGATCTGCTGCCATCCCGGCAATGAGAGTACGCATCTTTTGGACAAAGTCTACCAGTTCTTTGTTGCCCTGTCGGGCGCAAGAAAACGCGATCGCACGCGATTGCCTCGTTAGGCGCCGAGAAAACTCGTGAGTGCTGCAACTTCAGCTCCGTCCAGGTGTGAAACGCAGCTTCGACCGAAGTGCCGCACGTCAGTGCCCATTCTCGCGCTCGATCACCG
>NW_020188969.1:528978-529765 GCF_900000015.1 Plasmopara halstedii
ATGGCACGTCTGTGGCTTGCGAGATGGGAACACAAAATTGTGGTGAATTCGCGCGTACCTTGCAAAAACGTTAAGATATGTACATATCATCATGCAAGTAACCACTATTTATATACCAAGTAAATCTTAGATTATTATTGCCCATTTTTAAGGACTTGAAAAAAGTCTAATTGATAATTCTCAAGGGTATACAATTTTAGAAATGAGCTGCGCGAAGGACATCTTGGGCTTGTGCACTGCGTATGATAGCCTTCTTAGCACTACTCGTCTCACCGAAAGAGAGCACATTCTTGATAGCAATATCAAAACCATTTGCAGGGATTGATACAGTACCAGCAAATTTACATTAGAATCTGAACGTTGATTTTTAATCTGACTGCATCGTGCAAACTGACACAAATAAACTTAAAAACACCTGTCATCTAAATTGAAACGTCAATTTAATCTGTAGCAAAAAAACGTCAAGTAAGTGCTATCTCAATCACTGCATGTGGCTATTAAATAAATTTGGTCCTGTTTCACGATATAGGAGTGCTTTTAGTATTTTAAAAAAGAATTGCCCTTAGTAGGATGCTGACAGCATTTGATGAGATGTGTTAGATACTTGATAAAACTCTCGCTTCTTGCTCCATGACATCTGCGAATCTGTCGGGTACGCACGCTATTCTTGCGAGTCACCACACAACGGGAAATTTTATGTTTTTATCTCGCACGTCACAGACGTGCCGAAATCTGAGCAATCAATGGCTTATTCCATTCCAACGAAAAACATCTGTGCATTGATGTC
>NW_020188969.1:529775-539622 GCF_900000015.1 Plasmopara halstedii
TATCCAAGGCTAATTACTCTTCCGTTTTTTAATTCAAAATTGATTTTTATTTATTTTTTATCCTAATTTTCAAAGTTTAGATTTTCCAAAATTTACTAAATATATATGGTAAAATCCATGCATAACTACTGGCTACCTAGCCCCGTACCGAATTTCTTGTTGTGGTGTGGTCACACCATGCACATCTCGTGTGACACACATCCATATAAAAATATTGTGATAAGGGATACTCACTTCGAAAAATGAAACGGGGTTACACGTACCTTGATAAAAGGCAGCACATCAAAATACAAAGTTTAATCTGATGTCACTATATCAAGGTGGTGAATGAATTTGACAGCCAAATTTGATATGAACGCGACGGTATCGAAGCATTTTGTAGCTGAGAAGGTAAAAGCTCTCTGCGTTTTGCGCGACGCCAGCAATGCTTCCGAAACTCTGCAAGAGAATTGTGATGTCCTTCCGTTGATCGCTACAGGTGGCTGGGACACTGAGGTAATCTGGCGCTGTTCAAACTTATCACGCAATTTTTTAGAAATAGCCGATATGCCATTTTACAGACCAATCATGTTTCCTTACATCTTCCTGTACGCACCACACGGTCCGAGCGAGAGCTGTGCAGCGAGTTTAGGTAGGTCCGATTGTAAAGATGCTCTTGATGAAGATTGCAAACATGGTATATACTATATTATTGTAACTAGTCGTGGAGAGGTTGATACGCGTCCGTGCGAACTGAACACATTGACAGAAGTGGTGCATGTTGGCGATGTAAACGCGCTGCAATATGTCGCGACGAGAGGGGAGAACCTACTGATTAGTGCATCGTCTGCTGGCGGCATATTTGCTTATCGTGTGTCATCGAATGCTGAAGACTACACGGCCATGTCGAATGGGGACATAAACAAACCGCTTGCTGCATTTGTAGTCCCACAGTGGGAAAGTGTATTTTCCGGTACTGCCGCTACTTGTCTGGACGTTAGCGAATATCAGACGAGTCTCGTGGCTGCTAGCGCCAATGGAGCATTGGCGTGGCTCAAGCTGGATGATGTTGCAACTGTCCAGTTATTTGGTAGGAAGACCTGCCAAAGAATACGACAAAGGTTTAACAGAGCTTTTGAATCAATGGAAATAGAAAATCAAGGCAAAAGCAAGTTACCAATCAATGGTGTGAAGTTTTTAGGTCGGGATTCTATCGTTGCCTCTGTTGGGTACGTACTGGCCTCAGGTGTATAGAGCCTCAGTGCTAATACATTCTTTTATATGATAGCTCCTCGCCTGGAAGTCAATTATGTGTCTATGATTTTTCATCGAGCAACAAGCGTCCCATCACCACCTGTGGCGAGTACGTTGATGCGTTCCTTGGCCTAATCTATATATTTGTCACTAAAGCTCTGTATTTCTTACGGCAGTTACCCAAGTAAAATTTTTACCACACTCGAAACGCACCCCACAAGACCTGAAGTACTAATCACTGGCTCTGATGATGGATCCGTGAATTTCTGGGATCGTCGGAGAACTGACAAGCCGTTTAGCTCTGAAACATATCATCAAAAGGCGATTCGGGCACTGAAGCTTCACTATTCTTCTCCTCAATATCTGTGCACGGGTGGTGATGATGCCGTGTTAAACCGATGGGCCTTAAATCACAGTTACAATTCCCGCGAATTTCCAGATTATAATGGTTCCGCATCCACCCAGAAGTCGACTGTATCTGGTGGCTATCTCGAGGAACGGGGAGAGAGTCAAGTGCAGCGAATCCACATTGGAACTCAACCATGGAATGCCATGGCGATTCATCCAGGGTCTGACACTCTTTTTGCAGGCTCTGATGCGCAATCCGTGGTGATCGTGCAGCAGATGTCGAAACGAATACAGTAGACTCAATATCGACGTAAATAACAATACACTGACGAATGATGTCAAGCTTATTAACGCATTTTCGGCATTGCTGAATAAAGTCTAGCAGCGATTACAGTGTCCGCAACCCTGTGAAAAAAGTAAAAACGATCTAAATAATCTGCGAGAAAGAAACGAAGCGTCGAAGCAGTGTAATAAATTTGCGAAATCGCTTCATACCATTATTTATTATTTATAGTTCATAGGTAAACAAACACCTGATATACATACGTCATTATTTGTTTGTGCCTCATGATTCATAAGAATTAAAAAGTTGTTGAGCTCAACAATCTACGCCTTATTTTTCAGTCCCTATACCTATCACGTGAATATCCGGCAAGGTACAGCCATATAAGCGCGTAAGAGCAACACAATGTTCTATAGTGATATTGACTATAGTGGTTGCCATGATGCACTCAATTATCAATAAGCTTTGATCTGCTTTTAAGCTGATGAAAAGCTTTACCTACAGAAAAGTATCAGCTTTGACCTTAATTACTTATTCAATGTAATAGTTGATACTAGTACCAACCCTCCAGTACCTGATAAGACTGCGATGCGAAATTGCTAAGTCTCGATACGAAATCAGTGTTTTTCGGGTTATGTTAAGACCTTTTTGGTTTGGTAATAGATTGTCGGCCTCAGTGCCCGAATTTGCACTCCACCTTCAACAACTTGCCGATCCACATATAAGTGACATGCGTGACTCTATATCATATCAAATAAAGTATATGACTGTACCATTTTCTGGACTGTACAAACAACATTTAATACCCGTTGTATCGAATTATAAAGCTAAGTTTGCACTCACGAACCGCAAGAATTTTTTTTTCGAATTCCAATGAGCTGGGTCATTTTCAATTTGACTTTGCATGTCCCAGTTTTCAAGACATTGACAATGGCGAAGCGCTGTTCGCGTAAAAGAACGAATGTTCGAGCGGCGAAAAGCTGGATTGCAGAGGAACTAGAAAACATGGAGGCCTTTAACGTCACTTGGCAGGTATTTCCTATCGACACGATGATAAATAAGCAAAAGCTGCACCAACTGGGCGAGTTTTTCCCGTCGGTGGCTGTGGACATGCGCCGAGATGTATTAGCGGCTGCAAATGACCGTGAGGATGTGGCGGCCGCAATGCTAGGAATATAACGTGTGATGTTGCAAACGCCTCTACCACGAGTTGGATGCAAGAGAATACGGAGCTGGTGTTCATAATGGAGAACGATGAAACTTTGGAATCGGCTGAGGAAGTGGAATGGAGCGGAGGTTTTGCCGCTAGTAATGACTCTGACGCATGGGTTGTTATTCAAGATAATTGGGAAGTCGTTGTCAAGAACGGTGAGAAGGGGCGAACCTTTGCCGACGTGCTTCGAACGATACCTAATTCGAAGAAAACAAAAGCAACGTCAAGTCTAAACTCGCAAGGGAGCACACGTCTGGATCCAGCAACAAAAGCAATTAAAAAAAAGATGCGGAGAACGATATCGCTATGCTTCCTCACGACGGTATCAGGTTTAGTAAATCGCTTAACAGAAAAGCGTCTGAATTATGTATTCGCTGAATTTATAAATCTGATAAAATAAATTCTCAAAACTATATATATAAGGTGTCCTCGAGTTTCTACCAGACATCGGTACAATCGGTATCAGAGTTTTAGGTACTTAGAAAGTTCAGCTCCAGTACGATAAATCAATAAATCGAATATGTGAGAAACGAATATTCTGGTTAGCTTCAATCAATTGTTTTCTGAAAAAAGACACTAAATTTAAAGCCCTTTTAACACAGTTATGAGCATACGCGCTGAATAATGAACTGTTGCAATCTTACTTACTGTATAACGCGAATTCTACAAGTCAAAGCCTCCTCTAGACAAGGTATCATAGAACCTCACTGCGTCCTCTGATTTAAGCGACTGTCCATCGTGGTAACCGTGTTGCCGCAAGAAAAACGTAAGCAGCGGTTTTGCACGACGATGATGTTTTCTTAAACCTCTGTAATTTATGCGTGTAAATCTGCCAACTCTTTCGGTAATAAGCGCAATTTTGGGGGAAGGAGGGTAGCTGCAAACGTAGGAGTCCTCGACTTTCACAACGAGTGTAAATTTGCGTGTATTACACCTTTTCATTTCTATCGAGGTTACTTAGTAGTGAACAAGAATCCTGCTTTTTCATCTAAGCACAACAAACATTGGATTATCTAAGGAATAGAAGATATGTTTCAAATCTGTCGACAAGGCAATATGCACCTTTTTATTTAGGCTATCGCGATCAAGCATTCTACAATAAATTTACCTCTATGATTCGGTACACCGGGGGCTCTCCCAAATCTGTGCCAATGACAAGTCAAGACGCATCTTCAACATGCTAATGTCTTTGACACAGGAGGTAATCTATTTCCTCGTGGTTCGGGGTTTTAGAAATCGGGTCAAGTTGAACTTTATCGACGTCAAGTGCTATCAGATGTAACAGGGTTGCCGTGCAATTTGCACAGAAGAAGCTTGATCCGCGTAAACCAGTGCACTGAGGATGGGATACGCTCCGCCGATTAACCAAAAATCATTTGAAGTAACTCATACTTCTTTTGCGAAAGCAATTTTGATTCTCATTTAGGCTAAGCCTAATTAATCAGATGCTGGATAAATCTGTCTTTCTGTCTCCTAGGATAAATTTGTACGTAATGCATCAGGTCTGGTTAGCGATCGCGTGTCCTACGGACCCCATATTGGCTTAATGTCATCTATCGCATCCGTGCCAGTACTAGTCATGATACTTCGTCACGGTACTCTACTTTGATAACTTTAAGCGTTGCCGAAAGCTCAAGGGACAATGGTGACGATAGTGTAATGTGTGCATACACCATATTTCCCGCTACTGTCCAGCTGTAGACTCCATGTTGGTCTTGCCCATCTCTCGCACTTTTACTTACGTAAGTGAGCGTAAATACTACACTATATTTGATCAAAGCCTAAAAGTACCCTAAAGCACAACTCTTAAGTGCCATAATCAATACTATTTACTAGATCAGTGTGACTGTACTTCGAAGTGATCACGAAATCAAACTATATCAATATTTTCATAGAAATACGCATATAGCAAGTAGCTGCTAGCTTCAGTAATTTTAAATACAAAAAAATCTGATCCAGCGTAAAGTACTGGATACTTGAGAGGTCCTGTTTCTTAGCTCAATAGACGACACATAGATAAAGTCAACTCTCTGTACTTTGGTTCACGCTTTCAGAGTACAAATAGACATCAGCTATTGGTTATTACCTTCCCTTGATAAATATATAAGAATTTGCCATGCTTTAGGAAATTGTAGCTCAATGTCAGCTCCTATGCAATTGATCGTGATCAAATTCTAGTCGTCGTTCATATAGCATTGTATATGTGTGCACGAAGAGGTAGATTTTGACAAGGTCATGAGATTTCTATCCAACGTGATTTTCATCGCTGTAAACGTGTTGCCGCTAGTATTTGTAAGCAGCGGTTTTGTACGGACAGTGATGTTCCCTTTATTCTGGTAATATATGCTTGCAGATCATGTGCAAATTTTGCTCGACTTTCTCATACCAACACTAAAAGTGTAAATTTGTGTGTATCACACTTTTTAGCTTCTATAGCATTCCGTTGAGAGTAAACAATGATCCCACTTTTATCTCTTCTCTTCCTTTCTCTTCTAATAGCACAATCCGTACAAAGAACATTAAACTATAAATGAAAGATTTTATATATTGAACATTCATTCAGTATGCAAATCGAGCCTTTTTGATTCGCATATCGCGACCTCACGGTCTACAATAAAAAACATTTTAACACTATAATCCGGTACACCGGAAGGGAGCTTCCACGACTGTGTCGATGACAAGACAAGACGCATCTTCAACATGCTCATGACTTTTTTACAGGAGGTTATCTATCTCCTCGTGAATTGGGTTTTCAGCAAATGCTGCAAGAAACCAGCTCTAGTTGAACCCTATCGAAGTCAAGTGCCATCAAATGCAACAGGGTTGCCGTGCAATTTGCACAGAGGAAGCTTGATCTGCGTAAACCAGTGCACACGGGATGGGATACGCTCCGCCGATATACCTAAAAAAACATTTGAGGGGACTCATACTTTTTTTGCGAAAGCAGTTTCTCATTTAAGCTAAATCTAATTGATCAGATGCTGGATAAATCTGTCTCCTATAATAAATTTGTACGTAATGCATCAGGTCTGGCTAGCGATCAACCCCATCTTGGCTTAATGTTATCCATCTCATCTGTGTCAGTACTAGTCATGATACTTCGTCGCGGTACTCTACTTTCAAAATTTAATGCGCTAACCGAAGTTCAAGGGACAGTGGTAACGATAGTGTAATGTGTGCAATTACAATAACACGATATATTTTCCGCTACTGTCCAGCTGCAGACTTCACAATGTTCGTGACCATCACTCGCACTTTTGCTTACGTAAGTGAGCGTACATATAGGATCAAAGCTTATAAGTTTTGAGGATATTGCGTAGGCTGAACAAGAGACTTGTGTCCGAGAGAGAAAAAAGGAAAGGGAATTCGGATCCTCATTTCGTTACCTACCATACGCTAAATTACAAAATGGATATTACCTGATGACGATCTGGCTCTAAGCTGGCTAGTGGATTTCCATCCACAAGTCTAAACATATGGTTGTTGGGAGCACCCTCTATTTGTCTTCCGCACAGTTCTGGGTAAGATACACGTGGAGGTCGTCCAATTGTACTAAGACGTTTTCACTAATTGACCATCATCAACACTCCCCTGTGACGAGAAGTTTTCAAGGTTTTCTTGGTTAACGGTTGCAGGAGCTTCTTCGTCAAAATCGGCTTGGTCAAGATATCGGCGAGTTGGTGCTTGGATTCAATGAATCGTAGGTCGATCGACTTTGCCTTGAGTTTGTCACAGACGAAGTGATACCGAAATTGATGAGCTTGAGTCGACTCTGATATCCATCATTTTTGGCCATAGCGATTGCACAATGGTTGTCTTCGTGCACAACGACTGGATAGTCGTTCATTATCTTCATTTCGGACAATAACGAAACGCTTCTTGGATGTATAATGATAGAGCCACGTATCCGGCTCCAGCAGTGCTCAGTGCCAAACTTTATTGTAGTTCTGGCTCGAATAGCACTGGGGGACTTGGTGATCATGACCATGATGCTTGGTGTCGACCGGCGGTTGTTCTTGTGACAAACCTATTGGATATCCGTGTATGCACTTTGTTCGAGTCTTCCGGAAAGACCTTGATAGCAGATTCCTTTCATCGCAGTTGACTTGATGTAACACAGTACACGGATCACCGCACTTGGGAGTTTTAGATACCGACTAAGCTGGCATAACGCGAATGCAATGTCGGGTCTTGTTCCACTCGCCACATATAGAAGTGATCCGGCAAGAGATCGGTTAGGATGTTTTTCCATTGTACCCAGCTTCTATGCCATGAATAACGTGTATGTTTCCCAATATCTTGAGTTTGAATTGAATGGAGACACCATCGAAGCAGAATTAATGATACCAAACTCATTTCGTGTGCGCAGTGTGTTCTCCTGCTCTCCCGGCCAGGAATACTTCTTAATAATTCTCAAAGCAGTGAAAACTAGTATATGATGTTGAAGATATAGTACATCCGAAACAGTCTTGATCAGGTCCACATAATTTGCTCCAATGAGTATGTCATCAACGTACTGAGTCACGTACATCCATAATTTTCAATCTTGACAAACAAATATGCAAGAGTCTAAACACATGCCGTAAAGCCCGTATCAAGCTTGAGATTGTCTTAAGCCAGGTCGCTGCAGCTGGTTTCAATTCATATAAGATTTGATTCAGTTTAAAGACTTGACCTGACTTTGTTTCGATACCTGGGGTGGATCAATGAGCACTTCTTTTCGAGAAAATCTTTAAGGAACGCAGACTGGCGGATTGACAGACCAAAATGGCAACATACTACAAGGAAGATACATGTCAGGTTTAAATTTGACATATACCGATATAGCTTGATTTTATGACCATTTCGGAGTACTATCACACTGATCTATTGATTTATTGATTACGGCATTTAGAATTGCTCTTTGAGGTAGTTCTAGTTGATGATAATCAATCAGTGGAAACGCAAGCGTCTAATGCGTAGTACAAGTGGACGTGTCTCTTACCCAGAACTGTGTGGAAGACAACTAGAGGGTGCTAGCCAGACACCATATGTCTGGAGGCTTGTGGATAGATTTCCATCAGCCAGCTTGAAGCCAGACTGTCGTCAGGTAATATCCAGTTTGTAATCAAACTCAGAGTAGGCAACGAAGTAAGGATCTGACTCCACTTTCCATTTTTTCTCTCTCCGACACAAGTCTCTTCCTTAGTCTGCGCATCAACTTTAAAACGTTATAGCCCAAAAACGATCGAAGCCAACGGCATACATCGTGAAGATAATTAGTTCATGTGGGAGTTCAACGCTCGAATGAAGCTTGCGAAGAAGGGGCTTCTTGAACACATAGACACTATGAAGATCCGGAGTGAAGATGATGCTGCGGCGTCAGGATAGAAAACCAACGATTTGAAGGCCTTCGCGATTTTGCCGAAGATGGCCAGTCAAAGCTTACAATCAATAATTCGGACTGCACAATCGACTGCTCAAGCGTAGGAGATTTTGCAGAATTTACTCCTTCGTCGAAGCATCCACAATCAAGTTTAGTATTGGATTTAGGTAGCTTAAGCACTGGATGGCAAAATGCAAAGTGAATATGTTAAGGTCCTTAGTTCGCTGTGCTACCTCTAAGCCTATCTAGAATATTTTATCAAATATTCTACTGGGTTCTTTACTGGATATATGTACCTTTTATGCGCCTGTGGATAGTACCCTTGCTGGATCCTTCACTGGATACTTGGCTCACCCACGAAACCGCAACTTGCGCAATCAGCCTGTCCACACCGGTAATATCGATATCTACCGATTGGCGGCTGCTCGACAAAACGCTTCCTCTGCGCCACTAGTCTGCACGGCGAGGCGCATCTTGAACAACGCTCCCACTCGACTCGACAGCTGCAACGCCTCGTATCCCAAGCTTGATGCGCAGAAACTCGTATTGCACTGACACAATTGGCTTTGTCATGATATCGCTAGCATGTCTTGTGTGGGGCAGTATTCGAGATTGACTTGGCCATCTTCAATTTTTTACTCGTACAAAGTGATAGCGAATATCGATATGTTTTGTGCGCTTATAAAATTCTTGATCAACGCAATTGAGCCTTGATTATCTTCGAATATCTTGACAGGCTCATTAAGGGTCATCTCACCAAGCCCGCACAAAAATACCTTGAGCCATACCGCTTCTTGAATGGCCTCTGATAGAGCCATATACTCCGCCTCTGTTGAGGAAATTGCCACACTTCGCTGCTTTTTACTTCGCCAGCTAATACACCCATTGTTTAGTGTGAGCACATAGCCGCTTGTACTCCGGCGAGACTCGATATCTCCAGCCCAGTCTACATCCGATTCCCAAGTAGCTTTGCTTGACCGCAACTAGAATACTGAAGTCCAAACGTTTGCGTTGCTTTTAGATATCGCAGAACGCGCTTGAGAGCTTGCCAATGCGTCGGACACGGATCGGCGGCAAATTGGCTTAGAAATCCCACTGCCGCAGCAAGATCTGGGCGCGTCGCAACCATAAAATACATTATGCCTCCAACACAATTTCGGTACGGCACATTCTTCATTGTTTCTTCATGCCGGCATCCTCCTAAGCACATATTCTTCGTTAACTTGAGTCCTGTATCTTGAGGCGTCTTGACGGGCTTGCTATCTTGCATACCAAACTTGCTCAGGACTGACTTAAGGAACTTGGTTTGCCGCAACGTGACTTGACCGGCTACCTTATTTTGACCATTATCCATACCGAGAAAATACTTGAGCTCACCAAGATCAGTCATCTCAAACTGGTCACT
>NW_020188969.1:539632-545466 GCF_900000015.1 Plasmopara halstedii
CAGTGTCCTCCAGGACAGGATCATCTAGAAGCGACGACGAGTGAATCTCTTCTTCCGATATAAAAATGATCAGATCAGTTAAATTGCATGCCTTCAAGGCAACGCAAATCAAATCTCGTCTTGCTTGAAAGTTTTACCAGGAGACGTGCGCGGAGCGCCCAAGGTCTTCGACCGCGAATCGATTCATGGCTTATGCCATACCAACGAAAATATCATATTTTGCATCCAAGTCGAAAACTAAGCCGTGTTCACACTATCAAAGTCAGGGAAAGTGCCACCGAGGTCCAGAGGGAAGTGTCACAATTCCCTGTCGCTAAGCAAATTGTGACGATGTCACTTTACCGCGCTTTCAGCGCCTCAGTATACAGCTGATTTCCTTTAATCGTGGTGCGTCGATCAAAATTGCCCGACACCGGCATCAAAAGTCCAGTGGCTTCTTATAGATTATCAGCAAAAAGCAGCAGCCAACTTAAATGGGCTCAAGCGCGTCTGTCGAATACTACAAGTGATTATTCAGAGCCAAAAGGCATTAAGTACATTTTCATGCCTGAAATTGAGTGTTCTCGCAACGGCGGAAAGTGTATTCGTGGAAGCCGGATCATATTGTTTGGAACTGCAGGTTCCCTTGCCCAGTCGGCAACAGAGACAGGGTGTAATAGGCCATGTCTGATTACATATTTTGCGCAGACCACGTACTTGTGTCTAGTATAAGCTATACGCCCTGAAATATTTATATATCCCCTTTACTTCTGTTGTATCAGAAATGGAGGTACTTATCAGGTTAGAAGGTTTGAATTTCTTTTGGCTACAATAATGTCACTTTAAATTTCCTCCTCTTTATGTAAGTCAATATTTCGCTGGAAGTGAGCAACATGCGGTGAGGCGTGTCAATTGACTTGAGCGCCGCTCAGTTAGTGTGTGTACGCGGACGGGCAATTCCCGTAACACTTGGTACCACTGTAGTCATCCCATCGCCGATGGATTTATCGACAAATGATTCGGACACCACCGGCGGTGGTTGTCCTCATATCAACCGGAAAGAACATTGGCTCTTAACACACTCGCAATGGGAGCGTGGGGTGAAGCTGCGAGTTTTTACTGGAGATCACGCGATCTGCGATATACTCCGATTAGACCAAGAGGCGGTAGCTCAACATTGAATTAATTTTGCTGTGTATGAGCAAGGATTGTTGGGATATTTATCGCAGACGATACCGACACCAGTTCCGTCACCTCCTTCACAAGTGGTGGTAACACCGTTGGTACACACGGACCTGAAACGGATTTACACGAACCCTGTTATAAAGGAGTGGGTCACACATTTTGTGTGACCATACAAGGGTGTGGGTTAAAAAGACAAAGTAATCATACAATGATGTGGTTATACCTTAACAAGAAGTCAGTACATGGCTGAACTGCCAGTAGTTATCCATTTTAAAAAGTTTTTACTGTTTGATTGGGAAACCCTATAGATTTTGATACAGGTGGCTTTGCCGCACCCCCCCCACAAGAAATACAGTTTACATTTATATGGAGGAGTCTATTTTCCTTAAGTTAAGGACGTGGTCACTCTTGGAGGCTGAAAATTGCATTTCGCTACACTCCTACTGACTCTAGTAATGAACGTAAGGTTGGTAATCTAAGCTTAGCTTCCTTTAAACGGCAGCCCCGCCGCACTTAAGAGCACTCGTAGCCAAATTACGCCTGAGTCGTTACAACTGCTGTCGGCGTCAACTGCGTCCATGACGCTACCGTCGAGGACCGATGATTCCTCCCGACCCAGGTCGCTCATGGCGAGCGTTAAAATATACGAGGAGAAGATCTTCTGCTTGGATAAGAGAGGCCGATATGGCTATGGCATCCGTCGTTCTTCAGAACGAGCAACAGCGCGTGGCGCAAGCTATTTCCAAGCTTGGGGGTTGAGCGCGTGAATGGGCACCACCGTGCGGTGCTTCGACAGAAACTGCGTTTCCCTTTTTGAAGGAGCCGAAATGTCATCTATTGCGAGTGTTTTCGCAACCTAATCAGGCATATCGCGTGCTATCGTGTTTTCTTGGTGCCCGACAGGGCAAAAAGGAATTGATAGACTTTGTCCACGAGTTGCGTGCTCTCATTGCCAGGATGGCAGCCAATTCTCCCCCCGCGGCGGTTGCAGTGGGGGACCCCCGCACTGACGAAGCCAGAATGGAAATCTTTCGTGAGCATCCGTCTTTTTTGATGAAGCAGTGAATGTTGCATTGAATGCCGAATTTAACTTCGAGTAGGCATGACTTGGTTGGAATGCATCCCCCTTGAGCTCGTCGAGCGGACCTGAGTTAATGGATCTCAGCTATGCTGAGAAAAAGGAGGGAGATTTCCGAGCTGCCGAGCAGGGTGTAAACGTCCGACTGTGTTTTGCCTGTGGTGACACCCGTCACCTTCGGACTGGTTGTATCCTACGCAAGGCGCGTAAAGGTTCGTCGAACCGACATCCCGCTTCTAGCCAATCTGGTCTCGCGCGGGAAGTCAAGAAAATACAGTAGGCGCAGGGTGCTCTACTGGGGAAGGGCTGAGTTCTGTTGAGCCTCAAAGAGGCATAGGGAAGCAGCCCCGAAAAGCTCCGTGCTCTTCAACACGGGACGTGAGTATACAGGCCGGGTTTGCTGGTCGTAAAAGGAAATGTGAAGGATTTTGAAAAGTCATGGAAAATCCTTATCGATTCTGGGAGTGTCAAGCAATATTGATCGACGCCCCACGATTGAAGGAAATCAGTTGTATGCTGAGGCTCTGAAAGCGCGTTTGAGTGACACCGTCACAGTTCGTTTAGCGACGTGGAACTGCGACACTTGCCGAGGGTACCTGTGGAACTCGGTGTCAAGTTTTTTGACTCTGATAGCGTGGAACGCTGCCTTAGGCCATGACTTGGATGCAAGGTATGATCTGATCCTTAATATGGCATGGCTGGAACACCATGATCATTGGATTGATTTGAGGTCAAAGACCTTGGGCGCTACGCGCATCTCTCCTGGTGGAGCTTTGTTGAGCCAAGAGCCTACCTCTGCATGGAAGCAGAAGCGCTAGTAGCGCGGGCACTGAATCGGGCAGTCAATGTGCTAGATATCGAAGCATCCGAGTTGTCGAACACCGATTGTGTATTGGACAAGAGTCCCGAGCATGGCTCGCTGGCTGATTGTGGAGTGGGTCTTAACCCACTGAGAACTGCTCAAGTATCAAAGCAGCTGCTGTATGCCAAGAGAGGCATGGTCGACCAAGGGCCGAGGCATCGAAAGCGAGGTACTTGTGATGGCGCATAATCGACTGAGAACTGCTCATGCTTGAAGCAGTTGCTGTATGCTAAGAGTGGCATGATCGGACGATGTCCAATGCATATTGGGCGAAGCCCTTCCGATGCGCGTGGAATGACACGTTAACCACTGGACAATGACTGCATAATTAGCAGCTCTTCATCGGATGTTAATCATCAAGGCTCGGATGGAGCAGGGAGTGGGTTCACTGGAGGACACCGAGTGTGTGCTCCCACTGGTCTCGATGAGACGTAAATCTTCTACAGAGAGGTGACGACGAGGCCGTATTTTATTTGAAAGACGCAGGGGAGCGACCCTGACCCTGGGTGTGTTTACCGTAGACGATAACGCATAGATATACACCCTTGTCAACGGTATGACGGGAGAAGAAGACGGCAACGTCAGTCTCGAGGCTATTTCCGCGGTGGATGCTCTTCTTGAGCTAGATAACATGTCCTTAGAAGAGTTTGGCGGTGCCTTGAAGGCCGACAATTTAGACGAGGGGGTCATTATCCGACCGAAAGAGGAGATCAACTCGTCGTCTTGGAAAATCCTGTCCTTGAGGACACTAAGAGAGTGCTGAATGCACGACGTAGATCGTCGATTCTGATGGATCCATCGGATCCGTACTATCCTTTAATATAGGAATTTCAAGTCGTCGTCTCCGAAGACCCGCCGTCGGCCCTATCTCCGAACCGAGGTTCGCGTCATGAGATTGACCTGGTTCCAGGAATTAAATACTGCGTAACGCGCCAATGGCCCATACCCAAGGAGCAGTGTGACGTCATTGACGCCTTTTTCCGTGCAAAGCACGACGCAGGAATGGTGCGTGAGAGTAAGTCTCCCCATTGGTCACCCACGTTTTGTGTCTGGAAGAACCGCGAGTGGCGTACCGTTCACGTTTACAGTAAGCTCAATGCTGCCAACATTCCGGCACAGACGCCGAATTCCAGGATGGACGACCGCCAGAACAACAGTCTTGGATGTACAAAGTACAGTGCACACGACTTGGGTCAATGTGTATTACCATTTGCTATTGAGAGCTAAGGATTTTCCGCTGACAGCGATGAGTACTCCGAGCGGAAAGCTCTGGGAGTGGCTGTTGATGCCCCAAGGGCTGTCAAATGCACCAGCAGCATATAATTGTCTTGTAAGGCAATTGTTCAGGCCCCACCGGGCGTATGCACAAACGACATCTTCGTTTACAGTCGTGCGGGGCACGGGAGGACAGATGACGAAAACCACACCTTCTGTCTAAAAGGGTGCACGTTCACAAACAAGGTGTATGCTAATGCCGATAACTGCATCTTCGGCGCAGAAGGAAACCTCTTTTTAGGGTTGCTGCATTGGTAAGGGTGGCCTTCGAGCAGATTCCGCTACGGCCAAGGCCATTGAGGACTGGCCGATTCCAAGAACCAAAAGGTCTTGCGGAAGTGGATTGGCCTCGCCAACTATGTGCACACCTATAGCGCAAATCATGCAGAAAGGGCGTGGCCAGTGTCGAATCTCCATAGGAAGGATACGGAATGGTGTTGCGACACCGAACATCGGGAGGCTTTTGACAGGGTCAAAGACAGCCTCCCTTCATGCCCCGATACTGGCGTTGCCGGACCCTGATTATCCTTTTCGTGTCGTCTGTGATGATTCGGACTGTTTCACAGCTGTGCGCTGCTGCAAGCAGACGTCGAGGGGTGAGATCGGGTGATAGCATTCGAATCTCGCCAGCTTAAGGCTGCGGGAAGGAACTACCAAACTACAACAAGGAATTAGTTGCGATATAGCATGCACTTGACAAGTTCAGGGTGCCCCTGCTTGACAGAAAGCCTTTTGTTATATATACAGATCATGCGTCACTACGCCCTGCGACTTAGTCGCCTAACCTCTTGCCGAGGATAACCACGTGTGGTGACTCTCCTTCTTTGCAGATTGTATATTCGAGATGAATTATAAGCCAGGAAGGCAGAATGCTTTGGCAGATGCGTTGTCACGCAGACCGGACTAAAAGCTTGCTCATATCACGACGGTGACGTCGTCGGTGACGAAATGATCCACGACGCATATACGGGTGATGGTATGTGTGCAGCGCTGCTACATGTTTTCGGAAGCAAGAGTTGGAAAGTCGGACAAGATTTTGTCGGCGCGCTTGCACGCACTGTTACACCGATATTCACTTAATAATGGTTTGCTGTATAGAAGCACTGATTCCACGGATACGCCACGATTTGTGGTTCCTCACGATATGGATTTGAAATTACCGTATCTTCTATGAGGCCCACGACACCCTACTCAGCGGCCATCTTGGTCTCGAGAAGACGATTGAGTCGCCACAATTGGTGGCCCAAGCTGTAAAATTAGACGAGCACATATGTGCGCACATGTGAGACGTGGCAGAGACTAAAACTCCCTCCAAATGCGGCAGCGCCGCTGGCCAGTATCGGAAGAAGAGATTCACTCATCGTCGCTTCTGGATGATCCTGCACTGGAGGACACTAAGAGGGTGCTGAACGCATGACGTGGATCGTCGATCCTAAAGGATCCATCGGAACCGCA
>NW_020188969.1:545476-545858 GCF_900000015.1 Plasmopara halstedii
TAGTAAAAAAAGACAGTCACAGAAGACGGGAAGAATATCACATTAAAGCTTGCGCAGTGCAGACCACAGGTTAATAGGTGGAGATATCCCATTAAGTTGTAAAGACTGTAATGGTGACTGCGGAGGTAAACTAGACTTTAAAAGACGGCGAATTGAAATGTTGGTGGCGTCTATAATGTCTTGGCCGTCAAAAGTCCATATATGAAATGCAGCAAGTATTCCTTTAGGGGGGCACGGGTTTATGATGAATGTTCCATAATAACTTGGTACACTTAATCTTGGTGGGAGTGTATCAACCACTCTGGTTAGTAAGCGTGTAGTGTTAATACTTGAGCCTGATAATGCTTCACGTAGTGTGGATGAGTCAGGGGTAGAGCCAAAA
>NW_020188969.1:545868-546161 GCF_900000015.1 Plasmopara halstedii
TATTTTTTTATTTTTTTGTGATTTTTTTCAATCAAGATCATCTAAAACAGATTGCGGTATAGTTCGGTGGCCTTTGTAACGACGTACTGCATATCCTATTTGACGCTGTGTCAAGTACTGTCCGTTTTTAGCACGATATGCATCCATGTAGCGGGAGCATTTGCGGGCGAATTTACGGATCGAAGAAATCGGCACATTCCCTAATGCCACAGGCAGTAGATTCAGAAGCCCTTTTCAAGAATAATCACAATTAGTTCTCAAGAAGCGTTTGCAGTATCCCCAATATAACTCGA
>NW_020188969.1:546171-546283 GCF_900000015.1 Plasmopara halstedii
TTTCGAGCGCTGGACGCGCTCCGCACACACGGTCTCCATGTCGACCTCAAGCACGGCCCCAAGTGGCACAAGCAGCCGTGGTAAAACACGCGCTCAGTCTGCTGCTGCGAAG
>NW_020188969.1:546940-548264 GCF_900000015.1 Plasmopara halstedii
AGTATGCTGAGGACGAGGGAGCAGAGCTCCGAGCTCCCGGGCAGCATACACACATTTGATGGTGTTCTGTCTGTGAGACACCCGCCTCTTCGGAACGGTTGCCCCCTGCGCAAGGCGCGCCAAGGTTCGTCAAACCATCGCCCCAACGTCTACCAGTCTGGTTCGTCGCGGGATTTAACGCCACTCCGTAGGCGCGGGGCGACCTACTGGGGAAGATCTAATTTATGTTGAGCCTCAGGGAGGGTAGGTCAACATGGCTCAGCCCCGAAGAGCTCCGTGCTCTTAAACACAAAACGTGTATGCAAGTCGGGCTTGCTGGTCGTTGAGGCGACCGTAAAGGGCTTTGAGAAGCCATGGAAGATCCTCATCGATTCTGAGGCGTCGTGCAGTTATACTCGACACTCCACGATGGAAGAAAGTCAGCCGTAGGCTGTGGCGCTGAAAGCGCGGTTGGGTGACTTTGCTTAGTGACGGGGGCGCGTGTCACGGTCCCAAATGTCCCTGTGGACCTTGAAGTCAAGTTCCTTGACTTTGCTAGCGTAGAACGCTGTCTTGTCTTAGACTTGGATGCAAGGTATGATCTCATCATAGGAATGGCATGGTTAGAACTCCATGAGTCATGAATTGATTCGAGGTCAAAGACCTTGGACGCTACGCGCACGTCTTCTGATGGTGCTCTGGCGAGTCATGAACCCACCTCTGCTAGGAGACAAAAGCGCTATTGGCGAGAGCACTGGACCGAGACGGTCAACGTGCTGGACATTGAAATGTCTGATTTGGTAGACACCAACGGTGTAGTGGACAGTAGTCTTGATCGTGGCTCGCGGGCTGATCGTGAAGTGGAACGTAACCCACTGAGCGCTGCTCAGGTTTCGGAGCAGTTGCTGCATGTCATGCGTGACATGGTCGGACAGAGTGCGAGGCAATTTGGACACGACCCTTCAGATGAGCGTGAAGTGGCACGTCAACCACTAGACGAAGACTGCGGGGTTAGCAGTTCTTCGTCGGATGTTGCAAAAAACATCGGAGCTCCAAAGGAGCGGACAGTGAGGGTGAAACCAAACGACGCGGAATGCGTGTTCACCCTGGTCTCACGGAGGCATAGAACCTTTGTACAGAGGTTCAACGACGCCATATGCTGGCTGCAAGACGCCGGGCGTCGACCCTGATCCAGGTTGTGTCTACCGTAGACGACGGTGCACATTTATACACCCTCGTCAACAGTATGACGGGAAGGAAGATGACGAACGTCCGCCTCGAGGCTACGCCTGCAGTAGATGCTCTTCTTGAGCTGGACGAGATGTCCCTTGAAGAGTTCGGCAGT
>NW_020188969.1:548274-548677 GCF_900000015.1 Plasmopara halstedii
AAGAGGCACTCTAGGGTGTCGAAAGCCGTTTAAGTAGAACGGCGTGAACCCGGTGGACGCGTGCACCGCGTTGTTGAGCGCAAACTCAACAACTGGAGTTGTACCGACCACGTACGTGGAGCTCCCGCACAGAGGCTGCGCAGGGTGTCTTCTAGCACCCGATTGACTCGCTCAGTCTGACCGTCCGTCTGCGGATGGTCTGCGGTTGACATGAGCAGCCTCGTTCCTATCAAAGGAAACAGCGTCTTCCAGAACGCAGCGGAACCGCGGGTCCCGATCAGAGACAATAGTCTCAGGAAGGCCGTGATATCTAAACACACCGTCCACGAACAGCCTCGCGGCTTATTCACCAGTGACCGTATCCGGCACTGGAGCAAGATGCACCATCTTGCTCAGCCGACAC
>NW_020188969.1:548687-555909 GCF_900000015.1 Plasmopara halstedii
CACGTACTCAATATTGCAAACCTCAGCGACAAACTTGACCGTGTTTTCGCCGGGGATACACACACGCGCCAACAGTGTCCATTTCGAGCCCAAGTAGATAGCCGATGATAGCATTGCTGTCACTCTTCGAGCGCTCCGGTGCGTCCGGCACCTGGATGTGCACAAGCGAGCCAAAGGGCCTCAAGTGGTGCACAGCAGCTTTCACGCCGAGCATTCGCTGGAATAGAATCCCATCGATGGCTCGATGGTACATCATGTTCTTGATGTACCCCCACAAAAGGGCATACCACCAAAACGAACGAGCAAACCCGGACTTGTGCATCTGCGTCTTCGTGTAGTCATTCAACGACTGGAACGCACACTCCACAGCACTCAGATATGAGCTCTTCGGCCCGACTTCAATGTGCTCGATTCCACGCTCCGCATAGAACGCCCTCATATCCTTGTTTATAAACTCAACACCTTTATCATTGAGAACGCGTTGCACCGGAATCTTCGCGCTTTCTGCAGGCTCGTGCTCACGCTGGACGATATTCATGATCCCAAGACCAGCTTGGCGCTCCGCCCACAGCACGTAGCGCTGTATGTACTTTTCACAATCCTCCCACTCTTGTCAGTGAGCAAGAACACAGTGAGATATCGGCTCCAGCCATCCATGATTACGAGAACCGCGACAGATCGCGAACCGTTGTTCTGTGGCGGGAACATCAAATCAGCAGCCACAATCATATTGGGAGCCGTAATTTGGCGATCCAACTTCTGCTGACGTCGCTTCTGTCTCTGCTTGCCATAACCCTGTTGGAATGTGGATGGTAAAAGAGCAACTGGTGTATTAGAACCAAGGCATTCTTCCTACACCTAGCTCCTAGAATTTACACCTGGACCGAGATCCTCCCGAGGCCCAGAGAAACCCCTGCGATCCCATAGGCCTCTTGAACCGCCAAAGGCCATCCGGATAATCGTATTCGGATCCGTTTTCCAACAAAGTTTTCTCATGCTATGCGAATGGTAAATTTGGTGCTTAAGTAGTGCAATGCTAGTTCCAATCGCCAAGTACTAAATATTTGAGCTACCAAAACGCGCACGCTGAGATTCAGCTATCTCTAGGGCTGGATTCTGGTAGCCCTCGACCCTTTTTGAGACCAATTTCCCTCCCCTCTTTACAATATGGCTCTTTTTGGGCACTGGGGCCTCGGGTTGGCAGGGCAGACACACTTTCTGGATGTGATTGTTTTTCTACTATAGTGAAATATCTTCGGTTGCATCCTGTGGGTGTCGAACCAGGTATCTCCAAGGTTAAGTAATCAAACTCTTAAGCTTGCCAATTTCTAGATCAGGTGCAGGTACCGGTATGCGATACCAGTCATTTTCATTTTCGGTACAAGTTTTGGCTCGCAATATCCGCTAAACTAATCTCGGTACTATTTTTGATATACCACATATATTGGTATAGGTGACAGACATGGTGTCAGCTTTTTGTCCACGCAACACCGAGTTGAGCTTTCTACGATCTTCAGCATAGGAGCCAATCTTGACCGGAAATAGCTAAACTTTTACGATTACACGGCGACACATCTAAATATGAGCCAATAATAATCAATAAACAGCAATCTGCAACACTAGTTGGTAAACAAGGACAAAAAAAGCTAGTGTCCCAAACACCAACACACCATAGACATACGCCGTTGCGCTATATCTTCCACTGTAAACGTTTCTGCTTGAAAATTCACGACTTGCTTGCAATTGAAGTAATGCGGGCGCAAAAAATGCAACGTAGATACCCATAAGCCCACTTATTTGAAGGGTAACAGATAAATCCGACACAAAGACTGAGATCAGTAACGGAGGGACTGCAGCTCCAAATCGACAAAGCAATTTACGGGTAGACCTCCTCCCTTGTACCCACGTTTGTGGTATCACTGCAGCCATGTTGTCTCCTAGAGTCACCGATATGAGTGGAAACACGCTCAAAGTATCAAGAGCTGGAAACACCACGACAATCATTGATAGAATTTTGGCCCAAAGCGGTACTAGCGCTACCGATTCATCGAATCCCCATGTGAATTCGGCCCAATTTAAATTTACACTAGTTGAAAGCTTTGATCCAAAATACAGCGAGCAAATCGATCCCAGCGCGATGTAAAATATCATTGTCGTAAGTAGCGTACAACTGAAAATAGCCGAAGCCTTTTCTTGATTCCTGCTCCCAAGGGGTGCCAATAATCCCGGTACCGAATGTTGAAATAATTGCGAGAAAACGCTAGTACTAAACATGACGCCGAATCCACTCCAATCCACAAGAGAATAATTACTCATGTAAGGTGGCTTGGAACTAGATTGAATCTCCACTCCAGCATCATACGGGTCATTGAAAAGAGCATATGTAGCACTCACAATCATAATCAATAGTGCCACGAAACGTACTACAGACATGGTCAATTGTACGTAGATTTGCTCCGTCAAATCTGAACAAGACAGTGGAAGAACAATACTGGCGAACACAATGGCTACATGACCACTAGATAATTGCCATCCTCCTACGTTATCAAATTGCGTAAGGAATGTATTGATAAAAACCTGACTGTAGCCGACCAACCCTCCATACATGAGGCCTAACAGTGCAACTTGGTACATTTTAGAAGTTGATGAGCCTAAAAACCTGTCACAAAGGTGCGTCACCTCAGGAAAATCATTGTGTTTCATGGAAGAACTGCTTTTAGAGCTGTTCGAGAAGAGAGCTGTCTTTTCATCCAGTAGAAAGCTTAGAACGGAAGCCTCGCGGGCCCTAGCGACACTCTCGCAAATCCACATGACGGTCATATAAGACAACAGCGTCACTGCAACTATCATGATATTTCCCATAACTAAACCAGAACGATAAAAAGCGTATGGAATACCGAGAGAGCCTACGCCCAAGATGTAATTGACTGTGAAGGCATAGGCTACAAGAGGTGAGTATCGCGTGCTGGTTTCCTGTTGATAAGCAAGATGGACAGATTTACTGTGATGCAGCAAACGATGTGCATTTCTAGAGCAGCGAGTTTCGCCGTAGTCCTCCCAGTTGCCCACCTCCTCGCCGTTGTTGTCGTACACAGAACTCCAGTCCATGAACCAGATTATTAAATTATTGATCTTTTATTAATTCCTTGTTTATTTCCAGCTGCTTTTCAGCCAATCGACCAGGCTTAAATTCCCACTTTTCCGCTACAAACGTAACGATAACCATCACCTTGACGCATCGGTCCTTTTCGTCTGCGAAAAATATCATCCAATGGGGGCTGCCATTTTGAAAAGCTGCTTTAGTGGTGAGTCCATTGAGACCCCACGCCGCTTTTACCAATTTCAGCAGTCTTCTACTTCAGACTCATGTCCCCAATACGACGAATCATATTTTCGCTTGTCATCCACAACTATGCCTCCATCTGATACAGCTAATCTGAATCTATGCTGCGTGAACCACCTTTACGCCACAAGTGTCGAATCGCTTGACAAGCTACTCGTCCAGAAGTACTCGAATTTCTACACACTAGATTTACCACCGTCAGTTTTACATCTGCAGCAGCATAATCAGGACGTAGGTAAGCTCAAAAAGAGTTCAACCAGGTCTGTGTCGTCTGAAACTACGACGTTGTCCGAGAGCTCAGTCGTGGCCAAATCACCTTCGCACGAGGCTAGCCCTTTGCACGGATTTCACTCGATCACTGACAAGTCGGATGCAGGATTTAGCTCGCTCTTACCGCCTATTTACAAACTTATCTGCGTGGCCGGTAAAGGTACGACGTCTACCTGCTACAAAATTGTGCGCAGGACCGACGGTCTTCATTTTGCCTGCAAGATTATCGACAAGAATAAATTAGCCCCGCATGCTCGACGGAGAAAAAAAGTTTTCGCTCAATTGCGTCTTGAGGTAGATGTGCTTCGACGCATTGACCATCCGCACATCGCGAAGCTCGAAGAATCGTTTGAAGACAGCAATTATCTCGTTCTGATTATGGAGCTCATGGAAGGGGGTGAGCTATTTGACGCCATTGTAGAAAAAGGCCGTTTCTCAGAGTGCGACACCATTCACGTGGCCCGCAGTGTTCTTTCCGCTATTCAACACATGCACGAGCGTGGCGTCATGCACCGTGACCTTAAACCTGAAAACATGTTGCTCCATAGCAGACATTCCGCGACCAGCGCAATTGACGTAAAGATCATTGACTTTGGCTTTGCCGGAATTATAGAACAAGGCGCCACATCGACGTCATTTTTGGGCACGGAAGGCTATTTAGCTCCTGAGATTTTGCTTAGGCAAGCATATGGTACTTCTGTGGATATGTGGTCGTTTGGCGTACTGACCTACTTGCTGCTATGTGGTCGGCTGCCGTTTGCGGCTTCCACGAAGCTTCGACCGAACCAGACAATTCAGGCGTTTTACAAACTCACATTTCCAAAGAAATACTGGCATGGGGTGAGTCCCGTCGCTATCGACTTTCTGGAACGTGTGATGGTAATCAATCCTTCCACGCGGCTTACTGCCATGGAAGCATTAAATCATGATTGGCTTCGAAATTAAATTGGCCAGACGGCTAGACATAGGGCTACTTATTTATCTTCTTATTAAAATTTAGTACATTCATTTCGAAAAGATGAAGCTTTCACAGCTCAAATTTTACTGGACAAGCAGAAAAACTTGTGAAAGAGAGAGATGATATAACTTTTTCATGGGCAGGATTTAGGCATAAGTAGGATACTGGAACACCGAAATCGAACTATGAGCTGGACAGCAAAAGCTAAATCATCTCGGCGAGACGGCATTTCGATCTCGCTCGGAATTATAGCTAAAGATCCTTGAAATTGCAGTAGATAAAAATCAAACACCCAGTTATTGTATTGCCTTGTCATCATGGGCGAGACGTTTATTGCGGCGTCACCGATTTGCAATTTGATTCAGAACAAGTGAAAAAAAACTGAAGATACCTTTTTGTGGCCGCTAAATTACGAAGACCGATGAATATGTGAGCTATACAATGCCAACCATGTGGGCATATTTCAAGATTCTGTATTTGTAGTTGACATATTACCAATGTGGTTTGCGTTGTGATTTTGACAGTTTAATTTGTTACATAATATATAAGCGGAATACACGAACATTGTGGGTAGAATGCTACAGTAACACTTCAGGTAACGCGAATGGAAACAATCGGTCAGTATTAATGTATTCATCTGCGTCCGTCAATGAAACGAAGCGTGATGTGCGTGTGGTTAGCACCAATATTTCGCAATAGTTTCTAGCATGCATTTAAAAAAGGTCATGAGGACGACATGGGGTGGGTATTTTGATGAGCTCGATGGGCTGATATAAAATCGATCTGTCAACTGATTTTCTATAGTATCATTATGCTGAGCGGCAGAACTGCGGCGGACCTATTTTGCACTGCCAAAGTCATTGGTTTGATGCTTTGCTTTAACTGTTCCGTTTAGATAGGTGGTTTTTTTCAGAGTTCTGCTGTGATACACTTATGTGTGGTAGTCGGCGTGAAACAAGCTGACAAAAACGAAAGGAGGAATTCGTAAACATCGTCGCCATTAAGCCCTGAGCGCAATTGTGAAGCTGCCCGATTTTAAATTTTGTAAGCAGCTCCACCACTCGACGTTGAAAGCTTACATTCAGGTGCCTATCCTGACATCCCGTGGTCCAACCGTAATCAACTTTGACAATTTGGTTGGAGTGTGGCATCGAGGACGAGGTCCTCATGATGCACGTGAAGTGACACGTAAACCACTGAGCGCTGCTCGAGGAATAAAGCAGTCGCTGCATGTCATGCGTGACATGGTCGGCCAAGGGCCGAGGCATCGAGGGCAAGGCCCCCGTGATGCACGTGAAGTGGCTTGAGAACCACTGACCACTGCTCTCGTTGTGAAGCAGTCGCTGCATGCCATTGATGGCGTGGTCGAACAGAGTCCGAGGCATCTTGGGCGCGGCCATCCTGTTGCGCGTGGAGTGGCACGTTATCCACTGGACGAAGACTGCGGGCTTAGCAGTTCTTCGTCGGATGTTGTAGTGAACATCAAAGCTCCAAAGGAGCGGACAGTGAGGGCGACACCAAACGACGCGGAATGCGTGTTCACCCTGGTTCCACCGAGACATAGAACCTCTGTACAGAGGCGACAGCAACGCCGTATGCTGGCTGCAAGACGTCAGTCGTTGACCCTGATCCAGGGTGTTTCTAACGTAGACGATGGCGCACAGTTTTACATCCTCGTCAACGGTATGACGGGGAAAAGAATTAACGACGTCCGCCTCGAGGCTATGCCTGCAATAGATGCTTTTCTTGAGCCGGACGAGATGTCCCTTGAAGTGTTCGGCAGTGCCATGAAGGCAGGCGATTCGGCCGAAGTGGTCATTCCGGACGAGGAGATAAACTCGTCATCACTTTTGGATGAAGCTGTCTTGGAGGGCACCAGGAGAGTGTTGAACGCACAAAATGGATCGTCGATTCTACGGAATCCCTGGGATCTGTACTATGCTTTGGTAAAGGAGTTTCAAGACGTCATCGCCAAATACCCGCCTTCGGTCCTACCTCCGGACCGAGGTGTGCATCTTAAGATCGACCTGGTCCCGGGAACCAAATACTGCGTAACACGCCAATGGCCCCTTCCCAAGGAGCAGTGCGACGACATTGACGCATTTTTCCGTGCGAAGCACGACGCAGGAATGTTGCGTAAGAGCAAGTCTTCCCATTCGACACCCACGTTTTGTTTTCGGAAGCTGAACGGCAAGTGGCGCATTTTTCATGCTTACAACAAGTTCAACGCTGCCACCATTCCGGCACAGACGCCGATTTCTAGCAAGGATGTTCTTCCCGACAACATGGTGGGGTGTACAAAGTACAGTGCGCTCGACTTGGTCGACGGATACTACCAATTGCTCATGAGAGCGAGTGATATTCTGCTAACAGCGGTGAGCAGTCCGAGCGGCATGCTCTGAGAGTTGCTGGTGATGGCCTAAGGGCTGTCGAATGCTCCAGCAACATTTAATCGTCTTGTGACGCGGTTATCCAGGCCCCACACGGCGTATGCATCGACATTCTTTGACGACTTTTTCGTTTATACTTGTGCGGAGCACGGGAGGACGGATAAGGAGAACCACATCGTCCATCTAAGAGCGGTGCTCGAGTACATGCACACGAACAAACTGTACGCCAATGCAGACAAGTGCATCTTTGGCGCAGAAGAG
>NW_020188969.1:555919-594168 GCF_900000015.1 Plasmopara halstedii
TGTGTGCGCAAGTGACGGAATTTGATAAAGCTAATGCCAGTATTTTAGTCAGTCGGAAAAATACCCAACCACATAAAATAACCGAAATGAGAGTCCGGTTCGATGTCTTGATCATAGGTAACAGACAATGCTCCCCGCTCTCCCAAATAATTCTCGACCATAGCACCCCACGACTCCATTCAATTTGGCACCAAGCAAATATTTGTCAAGTGGACCAGAAAGTGGGAGGCAACGTACCCTCAAATTCCGTAAAATGGGTCTTCATGATGGGGCTGTCATTTGGAAGTGATGGCGAAAGCGCGATGAGATTTTGACCGCAAAATCACATCAGATGCGCCTTGCTGATGGTGGGGGCAAGTCTATCTCATTTGATCTGAAGACAATACTCGACATCGAGATCGTTTCGCTCCGACTTCGCAAGGAGAAGGTCACCCGGGCCTGGTGGTGTCGACACAGATCAGGCCATCTACGGGTCGCTGCACGTGACTGAGGAGAGCTCAAAGCCCTTTATGGCATCAGCGCATTAATTCGCCAACTTGATGGATTGGTCTCTCGCTCAGCCGCAGGGACAATATCACTATACTCACGGACGAGAAGTTCCTTGTAACGGGTTACACGTACCCTGGTATAAAATGGTAGATCACACAAGAAGACGTAACCGTACAAAGGTGTGGATTACATTAGTCGGTGTAATCACACAACGGTGTGGCTACACCGTAACAAGAAGCCACTAGGTCGCGGGACTACCAGTAGAAATGCATATTACTAAGTTTTTACTAATTTATGAAAAAATCTAAGGTTTTACAGATAGGCAGTTCTGCCGCAAATAAAACAAATAAGTTTCAATGTTGAGTACATTTAAGGTTATGGGTTATTTTGGAGGTAGCGAATTGCAATTCGCTACACCCGTAATGGTTCTAGTATAGAATGTATGGTCGGTGACCTTATTAAGCTTCCTCTAAGCAAAGAGCTACGGTAACCCTGCTGCACTTTGTAGCACTAGTGGTCAATCTACGCCTTTGCCGTTACGACTGATTCTCTGTGAGAATGGAGCAATTCTCCTTTTTGCCCCAGGGCATGCAGGATGGGCTAAATAAGCTTATATTTCTGCTTGGCCCTGAGGGCGTGGAACACCTTGCTTCGCAACAACCCAAGGCAACAAGCGCGCGCGTACAAGTGTTTTTGAGCTATGTAAGTGCTCTGCTAGTGAACCTATAGCAGAAGATGTAGACGTCGACTGCGTCCATGACTTAACGGATGACACCCCCCTGACCCAATCGCTCATGGTGAGCGTCAAGCAAGACCTTCGAGGGCGAAAATGGAGAGAATCTCCTGCTCTAGGTGAGAGAAGTCGAGATGGCCATGATGTCTGCCATACCCCAGACCAAACAACAGCGCGCGGCGCTAGCTATCGCCAAGCTCAGTGGTCGAGCGCGGGAATGGGCACTGACGTGCGGCACTTCGGTCCAAGCTGGACGGAGCCGAAGCCCGCCGACACGGCAAGAAGGAATTGCTGGACCATGTCCCAGAGTTGCAAACTTTCACTGCTGGGATGGCAGCCGATCCTCCCCCCGAGGCGGTCTAAGTGACTGTCTTTATGGAGGGCCTCCGCACTGGCGTCGCCAGAACGGAAGTCTTTCGTGTGCATCCATCATCTATTGAACAAGCGATGAAGGTGGCATTGAATGCCGAATTCAACTTTGAGTCGGTGAGACCTGGCTGAAATGCTCACACTGAGAGCTCGTCGAGCGGGCCCGAGCCAATGTATCCCAGCTATGCTGAGAAAGAGTGTGGAGAGCTCCTAGCTGCGTTTAAACACCCTACGGTGTTTTGTCTTTGGAAACATCCGTGACCTTCGAACTGGTTGTCCCCTGCGCAAGGCGCGTCAACGTTCATCGATCCGACGTCCCGCTTCTCACAAGTAAATTAGCACACCCAGTAGGCGCGTGGTGCCTTTCCGGGAGAGAATTGCGCTCTGTTGAGCCTCAAAGATGTAGAGGACAGCAGCGCATATTCCCGAAGAGCTCCGTGCTCTTGGACACGGAACGTGTATGCCAGCCGGGCTTGCTGGTCGTGGAAGCGACCGCGAAGGGCTTTGAGAAGCCATGGAAAATTCTTATCGATTCCGGGACGTCGGGCAATTATGCTCGACACTCCATGACCGAGGAACGTCAGCTGTATGCTGAGGCGCTGAAAGCACGGTTGAGTGACACCGTCACTGTTCGCTTAGCGACGGGGACATGTGTCACTGTGCCGAGGGTCCCTGTGGGCCTCGCTGTCAAGTCTCTTAACTTTGATAACGGAAAGTTTTCGACTTGGATTCAAGGAATGACCTTATACTTGGTGGCATTATTGGAAAACCATGAGACAATGATCGATTGGAGGTTGAAGACCTTGAGCGCTACGCGCAGGGTCTCCTGGTCGAGCTTTGGCGAGTAATGAACCCACCCTGTAGGAAAGCGAAGCGCTATTGTCGCGGGCACTAGACCGGGACGGTAAATATGCTGGATATCGGAGTATCCGAGTTGTCATTGTCAAGAATACCGAGCATGCCTCGCGGGCCAAACGTGGGGTGGCACGTAACCCACTGAGCACTGCTCAAGCGATACATGCCAAGATTAGCATGGTTGGATGAACTCCGAGGCATCGAGGGCGAAGCACTATTGGTGCACGTGGAGCGACACGTGACCCACTGACCCAAGAATGGCATGGTCGTACGAGATCCGAGGCGTCAAGGGCAAGGCTCTAGTGATGCGCATGTGATGGTCGTAACTCACTGAGCACTGCTCACGTTTTGAAGCAGTTATTGCATGCCAAGAGTGGCATGGTCGGACGAGATTCGAGGCACCGTAAGCAAGGTCCTTTTTAGTTGCGCGTGAATTGGCAAGTTATCCGCTGGATGAAGACTGCGGAAATAGCAGCTCTTTGTCGGATGTTGATAATAACATCAGGGATTCGGTGCAGCAAGAAGTGGGGCTAATATTGGGCGACGCTGAGTGCTTGCTCCCACTGATCTCGACAAGACGTAAAAATGCTTTAAGGAGGAGACGGCGACGATGTATAATATCTGCAAGACACAGGGCGTCGAACCTGACCCAGGATGTTTCTACCGTAGAAGATAACGCACAGCTATACGCCATTGTCAAAGGCTATGACGGGGAGGAAGACGGCGACATCACCTCGAGGCTATTCCCGCGGTGAACGCTCTTTCTGAGCTGGACAAGATGTTCTTCGAAGAGTTCAGCGGTGCCTAGAACCCAGGCGACTTAGCCAAGGTGGTCATTATAAGACCGAACAGGAAATTAACTCGCTGTCGGTTCTGGATAAAGCTGTCCTGAAGGACACTAAGAGGGTGGTGAACCCACGAAGTGGATCGTTGATCCTGAAGATTCCTTTGAATCCGCGTTATCCTTTAGTAAAGGAATTCCAAGAAGTCATCTCCAAAGACCCGCCGTCGCTCCTACCTCTGGACCGTAGTGTGCGTCATGAGATTGACCTGGTCCTGGAAACCAAATACTGCATTACCCACCAATGGCCCCTGCCCAAAGAGCAGTGTGATGTCATTGACGCTTTTTTCTGTGCGAAGTACGTGGCAGGAATGGTACGTAAGAGAATGTCTCGCCATTCGACACCCACGTTTTGTGTACGGAAAGCGAGCCGCAAGGAGCATATCGCTCATGCTTATAATAAGCTAAACGCTGCTACCATTCCGGCACAAACGCCAATTCCTAGAAAGGGTGTTCGTCAGAGCAACATGATTGGCTGTACAAAGTACAGCGCACTCGACCTGGTCGATGGGTATGACCAATTGCTCATGAAAGCTAGTGATATTTCGCTGTCAGCGGTAAGTACTCCGAGTTGCATGCTCTGGGAGTGGCTGGTAATACCCCAAGGACTGTCGAATGCACCAGCAACATTTAATCGTCTTGTGACGCAGTTATCTAGGCCCCATCGGGCGTATGCACAGACATACTGTGACGACATTTTTGTTCACAGTCGTGCGGAGCTTGGGAGGACGGATGAGGAGAACCACATCGTCCATACAAGAGCTGTGCTCGAGTGCATGCACACGAACAAACTGTACGCCCATGCAGACAAGTGCACCTTTGGCGCGGAAGAGATCCATTTTTTAGAGTACTTCATTGGGAAGCGTGGACTTCGAGCGGATCCCACCAAAGTTAAGGCCATTGTAGACTGGCCTGTTCCAACGATCCACAAGGACTTACGCAAGTAGCTTCGCCAATTACTTGCACAACTTCAGCACAAATTATGCGGAAATGGTACGGCCATTGTCGAATCTCCTTAAGAAGGATACTCAATGATGTTGGGACACCGAGCATCGGGAAGCTTTTGACATGGTCAAAGACAGCCTCCTTCATGCACCAATACTGGCGTTGCCAGACCCCAATCGTCCTCTTAGTGTTGTCTGTGAAGCTTCGGACTTTGCATCGGCAGTGAGCTGCTGCAAGCGGACCCCCGAGGAGAGGGTACGGGTGATCGCATTCAAATCTGCCAGCCCAAGGCTGAACGGAGGAACTACCCAATCCACGACAAGGAATTACTTGCGGTGAAGTATGCACTTGTCAAGTTCAGGGTGCAGCTGCTGGGCTTAAACCCGTTTGCGATCTACACGGATCATGCGTCACTACGCACAGCGACTCGTCGCCTGACCTCTCGCAGAGGATGGCCAGGTGGCTATCAATCTTTACAGAACATAACTTCGAGGTGAAGTATAAGCCAGGAAAGCATAGTGCTTGGCAGATGCGTTGTCACGCAGACAAGATTATGAACTTGCTCATGCCGCGCCGGTGACGTCGTCCGTGGCGAATTTGATCCGCGCTACATACGCGGTTGATGATATGTGCGTAGCGCAGCTACGGACTCTTGGGGGCAAGGAGTTTAGAAACTCGGAAAAGAAATTGTCAGCGCGATTGCGCATACGGTCACACCGATATTCGTTGAATACCGGGCTGCTGTAATATAGCGCCGATTCGACGGATACACCACGAATTGTGGTTCCTCATGATAGAATTTGAGATATTGTATCCTCTATGAGGCCCACGACACCCCCACTTAGTGGTCCGCTCGGTCGCGAGAGGATGTACAGCTCTGTGAGTTGTCACTATTGTTGGTCTAAGTTGTACAAATGGACGTGCAAATGTGTAAGACGTGTCAAAGGGTAAAACTCTCTCCGAATTCAGCGGCACCGCTAGATAGTTTACCGGTAACCTCCGGGCGTTGGCAGTCCATGACTATGGACTTTATTTTTGGCCTGGCGAAGGACTAGGCGGGCAACACGGGTGTCGTGGTCTTTGTCGACCATTTGAGCATCATGGCTCATCTTGCAGCGATGACAGACATCATTGACGGTGTGAATACAGCGACGCTGTTTGTGGGTCGTGTCTTTCGACAGCATAAACACCCGGTGTCAATTGGCTCTGACAGAGGCTCACTTTTCACTGGGGGGGGTTGTCGACAATTTTCAAGGTTCTGGGTACCATTACAGCGGACCGATGGTCAAACTGAGCGTGTGAATCGCGTCGTTGAAGACGTCCTTTGCAGCGCCTGCGCTGAGACGCCGAAGCGCAGGAGCGCCATGCTGCCATTGTGGAGTTTGCTTTGAAATATGCAGTGAATGCGTCTACCGGCTATACGACGCTGAACAGACGAGTGCTAGCTGATGTCAGCCCCTTCACTGTAAAAAAGTCGATGACTTTCTGTCTACCAGACGGAGTGTCTTACGACAAGTTCGCGATGCGGTGGCTGAAAGCCAAGACATGCAGAAAGAATATGCAGATGGAAGAAGCAGGAGAAATATTGGGATCATTGAGGTCAAAACCTGGTTTTATTCAGTGCTAAAATCTTCCTACACATGCAGCATCTGCTGTCTTTCCGACAAAGCTCCGTTCTCAGTTTATTGGACCTCTCAAGGTCGTGGCCAAGCAAGCCTTTGCGTATACGCTAATCCTCCCGAATGAATGCGCATCCACCCGGTGTTAGATTTGGGCTTGCCTAAGTTTAACCGTGATCCGGCTCGTGTGAAAGCGAAGGCGTTGGCGCCTGGGCGACGCCCAAAGGCGCTCGGCCACACCCAGAAGCTGAACCAGCAACTGCTTTTGTTCACGGAGTGCAAAGATTTTTTGTCTCCAACGGCGCTAGGCGCTCCACCGTCGCACGAAGTGACGCCTATGTCTGCTCGACGGATACAAGCCGCTCCGACAGAGCGCGGTAGTTCTTGACGTGCGGCTGTCGGTGCACAAAACGCTCTAAGCTTTCTAGGTCTTCCGCACAGCGGTAGGAGTCCTCGGCAAGCTGCTCGGTAGAGTGCCAATGACGACGGACCTTGTCTGTAAGTGCACGAAGCGTATCGCGAGTCACCGGAGGGCGATCGACCAGGTCGATCCGTCCGCGCCGACTCTTCTTGATAAAAACGGTGGAGTCCACTATCACGTGGAACGTCTTGTGGGTCGAAGTCGCTGACAGGGTCAACCCAATAGCCTGCGAAGTGGCGGGGATACCCAAACTACGAGAACTCGTGGGAGTTTGATGTACCACTTCGGTAAGACTGTCCAAACGACGTGAAGGATCTTGACGCTCCGCGTCGTCGTGATATCTCAGCTGCTGGCAACGTGACGAACATTTGAATGTGGCCCCGCGCTTCAGGGTAGTAGCCCGGGCAGTCGAAGGACCATGAGCTGAGCTCAAGCTATGGCCCTGAGCTGCAGTGGTCGTAGACTCACCCGTGTGAGAAATCACATAGCTCGCGAGAGTGTGATGGGTCATTCCAAATGACGCAAGGGCGACAATACATAGGAAGCGGCGTTGCGCTTTGAGTTTGGCAGACTTAAATCGAAGATAGCGTTCTACGCGCACGTCCACTTCCTTGTGGGCTCTACTGTAAGTTATACAGCGGAGAAAGTTTATGGTGCCGCTGCACCCACGCTAAAATCATCTACAGCGGTTTTGCCAGGGGGGCGCACCACAGGAATAGTCCGCTTTGTGGGTCCAGGAGCGCCCCCTTATTAAGCGCAAAATTGAGCGCGGTACCTATACATTAGGATTTCTTAAGGTTACCAAGAAGCGAGCTCCGAGATCTTTTCGTTGGTCAAGCTCAGAATGTGTAGTTGCCGGGGGAACGACTATGTAAACTCTTAACGATCGTATGATCGCGTCTTTCTTCAGTAGTGTTCACCGAGCGGGATTCGCCGAGCAAAAGCTGTATCCCACACGAGTGTCTAGGACCGACCGTGAATGCGGACGCATGAGAGCCGCCATGTGGTCAGCCTCCAACTGCTGCTCCTGTGCTTCGTCGAGGCTATTGGTAATGGTACCAATTCTCTCGGAAGTCTAGAGTTTGGGAAACGGTCGCGGTGTCCGAATGGTTCGAGCAGGGGTCACGTCGAGCCGTTGCGCACCTCGCCCTCCACTTCTAATCATCCTGGAAAAAGCGCCCGGTTGCCGAGGGCTTTGGAGAGAAGCTGTGGACGTACTGTCGTGAAGCTGTGGACGTACTGTCAGGAGTTGCACCGCGCACAGGAAACGAAGAAGGGCTCTGCCCGCGATTGTCTTCAAAATCAGCGAGAGTGTTTCTCGTGTCCTAGACACAGGACGTATTGAGCAGAGCATACGTGAAGATAGTCCTTGGTAAGTAATGGTGTCTCAGACACGCGAGCCTCGTACGAGGCGACTGTTAAATGTGATTTGTGGGTATTCACAATTTTGATGGGGGGCGAGTGTAACGGGGTTACACGTACCCTGGCATGAAGTGGTAGGTCACACAAGATGGTATGACTGTACAAAGGTGTGGATTACACAAGTCGGTGTATCACACAACGGTGTGGCAACACCGTATCCAGAAGCCACTACGTGGCTGGACTGCCAAAGGTTTTGAATATACGCGGCTCTGCCACAAATAAAACAAATAAATACAGTTTCAAATTTAATCAGAAGAGTACATTTGCTTTAAATTAAGGTTTTGGAAACTCGTGGAGGTAGCGGATCGTGATCCGCTAAACTCGTACAGGTTCTAGTATAGAACATCCGATTAGCGATCTTATTATGCCTTCTCGAAGCAAAAGGCTACGGCAGCCCCGCTGCATTCATTGCGCGAGCAATTTCCTACATGCAGTACTAGACCGGTGACAGACCAGCAGAACTGCGAGGAAGCGATGCGATAGTGGTGTACTTTGAGGATGCGATAGCCATGACCGTCAATCACACCGGTGTAAGGGATGTCGTAGTTAAGTCGACGACATTTTGCTGATGTGCATTACAGTCATCCAGCGAGTGGAAGTAAGAATATCCCCATTCACATCTGAATAGGCAAGCCGGCCGGATTGTAGAGGGTCTACATCACAAACCAGCAGCAAGCATGGGTTGATGGCGCGTTGTAGAAGCGGTAGAGCGATCGCCGTTTTTTCTAATCGACATTAGTGAGAAATGCTATCTCGTTTGGAGCTCGATGAGAGACCACATCTTCAAAGAGGTCGAGAAAAAATTTCGGCGTAAGATTGAAATGTGCATTGTACCTGGCGGACTCGAAACCTACCTACAGAGTGGTGATATCTATATAGAGTTCATGGACATTTTGAGTTGTGATATCAGCTCGTGGAATGTGAGCGGTTTGGCCTCCTATATATAGTTTGATATATCTCGTGCTCCTGAGGTAGAAGCTGCTGGTGGCTGAGCCCATCGTACGTTGCGCGAGACGTACCAAGCCGCCCGTTCTGACTCTTTCGCTGCTGCAGGCTTTACCAACAACGCCCACAACTGATATATAGCCTACCATGTTGTCTCCGGCGTAAAAATTCTCGCGGGTTGGCAGATTAATAAAGCTGAAACTGAACTGATTTGTCCAGCATATGAATTCGACGACTGCCTTGAGAAGCTAGCATCATTAATGATGAATAAAAACTTGATCCTCAAAGAAAAGTTAAGTGTAGTTTGAGCTTCTGAAAAGCAGTTGTTTAAAGCAATGAGTCAATATACATATTTTACAAATAAAAAAACGGCTCGAACAAGACCTGTTTGGGCTGACGAGATTGCAGTAGTGTGGCGTCGTCGAGTGCTTTGAAATACGTTGCATCATGGGTATCACCCGATGTAGGTTTTTACTAGAATTGAGGAGTTTAGCTCCTCTGAATGAATGTCACAGAATTTCATGTTCATTTGTACCGGATGTTCTCGTTTTGATGACTAGGTTTATTTGGCCATGCCCGACGTGCAGCCGACAGAGAACTTATGTTCCACATAGCCTTTTTAACCGAACAGTGATGAAACACAACCTGCCTCGCGTGACAGACAACATTTTCCTGTGTTGATTTTCAAACGACAATTTTCGAACGGCAATGCCAAGCCATCCTTCAGAACATGACACGCGATTTCGTTGATGAAGAACGCTGCGAAATGCGAAACGTAATGCGAGTTGCAGGATTCAGTGAGTCATCAAGATTTTGAACGCATATTGCACTTCCGGGTTGATGCAGATCGGCGAGCGACTAATCTGACGCGCTTCAGGACGTCGATCGGTTAAGATGAAGCCATTCTCGTACTCTGGAACGAGTCAAGATTGACTCCTACTAGAACGATGGTGCCTTGATGCTGACTTCGTGGTCGACTCAAGACATTGACCACGAAGACTTTGTTTATACCGTCGCGGCTTACAGAAAACTAACGGAGTGAACTTCTGAGAGGCTAGCCTGCAAAATGATACCTTAATGGAGCAAGGTTGTTGTTGGTTATCTTGCGCACGACTCATTATGCCTCTTTAAGCCACGATTAAAAATCCACTGAGGAGATGGGTGGAAACGCTGCAATTCGAGTAAGAAGAAAGTTCCGCTCAAGTAACGACATGCAGGTTGGATCTTTTTAAAATTGACTCTAGCAAGAAAATGGACATTCAATATATTTAATTTACCAAATACATTAAGAATATTTTATTGATAGCATGAGACGGTCAGCCTACGTCTCCCATGGCTCTTATCCCTTCTTCTCGGCCACTCTTATCCCAAACTGATGAACCATAATACTTATCATAGCATCTTACTTCTGTACGGCTCAAAATCCGAGGGACAATGTTGTAGTCTCTCCTTTCATAAGTGTGGGCAAACTAATTTTAGACATCACACAATAGTGAACGCTTTACGGGCACCCACTTCGTCGGGAAATCTTTCCATTTCATCTTCTCATGTATGTTCTAACAAGCACAAATCTTATTCAGCGTTTTTCCTGACGTGCCCACATGGCTCATCCAGCTACTGCAAAAAACTACTGTATCCACGGCCGACGAATAACAAGCCACACTTGGTGAGGCAGTACAACAAGACCGGTATTGATGGCCTTTTGATATTTCTTACTCTTTGCAAGACATACTATGCAGCGGGGCTGCCATAGCTTTTTCGCTTGAGTAAATTTGGTTAGGGTCGGCGAACTTCGTGCTATAATTAGAACCAGTCCGAGTTTAGCGGATCATAATCCACTTACTCCAAGAGTAATTACAACCTTGACCCAAGATCTATTAATCCTTCCGTTTCAAATGTAAACTGTATTTCTTGGTTTAATTTGTGGCAAAGCCGCCTATATCTAAATCTATAGGTTGTTCAATCGATATTGTAAAACGTAATTAAATGAATAACTACTGGCTGTCCCAGCCACGTACAGACTCCTTGATTAAGTGTAGCCACACCATTGTGTGGTCACATCACCTTGTGTGACCACATCATCTTGTGTGACCCACACCCTTCATACCAAGGGCACGTGAAACCCCGTTACATACTACGGAATAGCTCCGGGCTCATGGCATTCTCAGCGCTCCCTTCCAATTTTGAATGTGTTGCGCTTCCTTTGCATATGCATGTGCGCCATCCGTCAAAAAGAGAAAAAAGAGCGCGTTCAACTTACTTATCTTACCACTAATCAAGCAGCAGCAGGCAAATAAATTCATACCTTCCATAAAATGATCCGGGCGCCGGCAAAGATGCTGAAAGGTATTGTAATCAACTTGCATACTGAGGGAAGAACCATGTCATCTCACACACCTCCTGGTCTAGAATTTGATTGTGCTCGGCGGTTCTAATTTTGAACTGTTTCTAAATGACTAATCTTGTGATTTTGAATCTCGAAGGGTCGTAAGATTCTCTTGGTGAGATGGATAGATTACTCATCGAGCGAAAATACGTAGGAGCTTTGCAGTCGACTTCTTTGCGTCTGTTGCGATATTGCTCCCTCATTTAACGCAGATTCAAAAACAGACTCCGCATAGGGAACCTTCTCTTCACTGTCATCTCGACATCTTCTCTATCACGGCAATAAACACTTTAGATTGTACTGTCGAACATATCGCACACTACGTATCCGTGTAGACTCAACTCGATCCGCAAGCTTTTTTACACCAGGCCGACGTTTAAATAACAGCCGTTAAGCTAACCTGCAGTATAAAAAAGAGTACTCAATGATCTTCTTCTTCCTTCCGAACGCAGTTAAAAGCCACATTCGGGAAGCAGAATGGAAATATGGGTAGTACCGCTGAAAGTATTACATAACCACTTTTCAGCAACACATTGCTTCCTTGGGTAGTTACGATGCGCCAGAGTCAAACAAGACTCTAAACGTACGACCGTTACCCTTCATACGCGATGTGACCGCGAGTAGGCCACTTTGTCTCGTGTCGCTAACAAAGGACAGCGAGACAGCAGAAACTACATGTGTAGAAAGGTTTCTAGCAATTAATAAAACCATGTCTGCGACATCAATGTTTTCAACATTTCTTCTTCCTCTTCCGTCTGCATATTCCTTCTGCATATCTTGGCTTTCAGACATCGCATCGCGAACGTGTCGTAAGACACTCAATCTGGTAGACAGGAAGTCTCCAACTTCTTTACGGACAGTAAGGGGGCTGACATCAGCCAACCGTTTGGCTCGTCCCCCCACCAAGCCCTGAGCCATGGAGTGGCGGCGTCAGCGGGACAAGAGGATTAACAAGCCCGTTCACGTAGAACCGCGTGTAGCCGGTAGATGAATGCACTGCATTGTTCAGTGCGAAATCTACGTGTTGTAACATAGAACTCCAGCGCTTTAGCGTCTCAGCGCAGACGCTACGAAGAGCGTCTACAATAACGCGATTCACGTGCTCAGCCTGACCATCGATCTGTGGATGGTCCGCTGCTGACATATTTAATTTGGTGCCCAGCACCTTGAAGATTAACCCAGCTGTCAGCGCGATTTGCAAACGTAACGTGCCCGGGGAGAGGAACGCAACGTCCAATGACCTCTCATATCAAAGATCCATGGCTTCACGCACTTGTTCCATGAATAAGGTAGCGGGCCTCTGACATTAACGGCATCTCTGCTGATGAGCGACGGTAGGCGAACTCGCGCCAGCGAGTCGTTTTGGGCTCCGCGGTTTTTCAGTACTCAGTCAAGCCTTATGAAGCTTTCCACGGGTCTCTGACGCTCTTGTGATAAGTGATCAGTTAATTCTCCCTCCTGATCCTCACGTGTAAGATAATTCTGAAAAAACAAGTCTCGCCGATTGAGCCCCGGCGGTTACAACCTTATAAATGTCATAGACCCTCATGAACAAGCAGATGTTTGTCCTGAAACAAGTTGGACGGCGAGCAAGTGGTCGGACCACCGTGAAGTTCCTTACGCATCTATGTCTCAGTCATGCTGTGCCACTTTAAAGTTCTCTGCGAAGTTCATCGATGCACTTCGTCACACGAAAACAGTGACACACAGCAGCGAGAAGACCATTCACATAATTCACATAATCAGGATTCCATCATCGTATCAGCTGTTGTACTCGCCGACTGAAACGTGACCACACCACCAATCGAAATCGACAACGCCTGCGTTTTCACTAAATCAAGGTGCTACGGCTGAGTGGTTCGGATGTCATCGTGAGCCCTCTTATTGCGTTAGTCAAGGCTCTGCAGGCAAATAAACTACTCATATTGTGTGGTCCTGTCTCTCTGTACATGCTTCGTACACCCAAGTCAAACGATAGTGTACTCGGCTGGGTCTTTGGTCAATCACGACAGTGCCACCTCCAAGTTTTGTTTCACGGCCATATTTAATTTGTGTTTGCAGCGCGAACCGCTGCACGTTAAGGAGATCGTCCCTATCAGATAGTATCACAACCAAACAATGAAACGCGCTGACAGGTCGGGTCCCAGCGCTCCCGATTGCGTGGCAGCAACTTGTGCTGGGCCGATAAACTGGTGGAGCTGTGGTGCGGATCGCACCACCTGCAGGAAACAGAGACGCTGTAGTCTGTGCCCGTCTCAACAGGTGAAACTCGTCGTAGAAACGTATACATTTCAGAAATATAGTCAAGAAAATCGTCGTCATTGAGCAAGCGAAGATCAGTAGCAACAACCCTAGCACATGCAAGTCAGTCTGCAGTTAACTAGCTGATCGCTCCATTGATGACAAAGCAAAGATTCTCATGTATACTGACTTTCCTACTTTATCTGAGGGGTAGTATCCCTTCGAAAGTTTTAAGCTGTGAAACGATGGAGTGGCAAGTCCTAGTGGATAAGCTGATAAAGCGATGAACAAAAAGTGATCAACACATCGTTAAATGTTAGACTTTCTTCAAAGCATTCTCTTTAAGGAACGCTTGAGCCATTAGACTCATTATACTCATGAGCCATAACTAGAGTTCTCATGAGGTGGTATCCACCACGGCGATGATAGCAATGGAAACATTCTGGTGTGCTTTCTCTAGTGAACGGTTTTCAGCGCGTATCTTGCGATGCGTGCTATACCACCTGCGCAGTTCATTTGATAGAAAAGTCAATTACGTATTGACTTTGCAAGCTTTAAACTTAAAATAGTTTAACATTTTGGCAAAAGCTGTCCGAAATGACAAAATTTGGTATTCTGTGTGTACCACATTTTTTCATATTATTAATGAGGCCCGTTATCAAAAATTATTTCGCGAAAGGCGCCACGGCGGTACCTCCAAGCCATAGCAATCCTAACCAGCACTGGCAATGGTAAAGTCTTTGTACGTGTCTATTCTTTGCTCAAGCCTTCTCTACTATTGTAGACTTGCTTCAGGCCTGAGAGTTTTTAATGTTCACAAACTTGAATGAAATTTGTGGCCCTAACTGCCCGACATATTTCTCATATTTGTAGCTAACAAGGGAAAATTTATCACATGAAGTAGCGCAACGAGTAGCTCGTGAGCTCCGTAAACTTGTCATGCAGCCATTAGATGGCATTCGGTACCTTCCACATGACAAAGAGCAGCTAAGCGAAATTTACGCGGAAATTCGTGGACCGGAGGATACGCCATACCAAGGAGGTTTCTTTAAACTTCGGCTCACACTTGCCGAGAATTTTCCCCAACAGCCGCCACGCGGCGTATTTTTAACAAAAATATTCCATCCCAATGTTTCCCAGCCAGCGGGCGACATTTGCGTCAACACACTGAAAAAGGACTGGAAGGCATCCCTTGGTCTGGCCCATGTGCTGCAAGTGATTCGGTGTTTACTGATCGTACCATTTCCGGAATCGTCACTTAATGAGGAGGCGGGAAAGTTATTTTTGGACAGTTATGATGAGTATGCACGTCGTGCCAAGCTATGGACAAGCATTCACGCTCCAAAACGATCCGCTTTGGATAAGGAGATGAATGAGACGAGTAAAGAAGAGAGTTTTGACAACGATCAAAACAGTAACAACAATGAACTCAAACGATCTGCAGACCAAAGCGTTAATTTAACCAGCAAAAAGGAAATTACGCTGTCGACGCCTATGAAGAAAATGAAGATACAGAGTAATGTGGAAAATTCGCTACGAAAGATGGTCAAGAAGAAAGCAGTCAAGCGTTTGTAACTCAATTAATCTTTTGACGTAACCAAGTTTGTTGTAATACTTTGTCATTTTCGTTTCTAGTAAGTCAGAATAGTAGATGGAAAAGTATGGTGTTTAGGCCTCCGCAAGGTACATTCGCTGCTAGTTGATCAACGATTCTCAAAAACAAATGATAAACCAATCAGTTAACCATTTCTCTACTATTAAGCGCATCAATGTGCGACTCACTGACAAGATCCATTGACAATGCACTACACAGTGATTGATCGCTTACAAACCCGACAAACGAGTCTTTTCCTATGCCAACAAGCAGGACACAATTTCAGTAGTAGGACACAACGTTTCGTATGCTAACATGTTCTTCGCGTAATCAAAATGTTTTTTCTTCAAATTGCGAAGTCCCCAATTAATAGTGAATAATACATCTCACACAAGCATCACTCATGACTTATTACTTTGAGTGCACTGACAACAGTGGCGATATGCTCTATGCTCAGTAAAATATCTCAATACGTAACATCTCGCCTCATGTAACCATTCACATTACCGAACTTCTCTTTCATGATCCTGCTTGGATCCAAATGACTTCATCACTTGTCTGCAAGCATTAGCAGTTGCGTCTAGCTTTTCCCGTGCCGCATTGTCAAGTAGTTGTACGACAACAGCATAGATGTTATCCACATCAACTGACGCACGAAGAGTTTTAACGCTGAGCAGCACTTCAAGCAATTCGAGTGTAGCAACGACGAGATCTTCATCCTCTTCGTATAGCGGCCATCGAACCAGCGGTTCATGCAGCGTCTCAGAGATTGTACGTGGATGTGCTATGCAATACGATGCCACATGCTCAAGCAACTTTTGATCTGTTCGGACCAATCCATTGAGAATCATCAAAGAATGCACATTCTCCGACGATACAACTGGATTAAACAAAAAACTGATAAAGTCGCTAATCCACGGGTGGTTCTCAACCTATGAGTATTATAACATCAGAGACTTCTCAGTAGATATAAAAGCATGAACATACCATAAATTCATCACTTTGAACGCATCCGATCAAAACAGTCGCGACAGCTTCAGTACGAAGACGCAGAAACTTTCCCCACTGTGACCCATCCAGCATCGATGGTATTAATGGCAATACAAGTTTGTTTGCCATCAGATGAATATCTTGGCGACACGCTGCTGCAATGCGTGTAAGACCTGACACAATTCGATTGACTGTAGACTGAGAGTATCGATCTAGTTGGTTAATTGCCTCACAAAGTGTTTCGACAGCAAGCTGACAGCCCGACGTGTACTCGATTCGTGCTTCCGGGATGGAAGACGCGCGTAAAATTACCAATACATCGCCATATACTCGTGGATCAGCAAGCGTGCCAGCGACATTGTGTAAGAAATCGATTTGACACAAAAGCAAATTGGCTGCGTCGGGGTGGTGAAGCCAGGCGAGAAAAGCTTCGACGAGGGTATGACGAATCGTAGAACATGCTGCTTTTGCACTGCGTCGTTCGACAGAATTCGTTTTCGGAAACGATTTAAGAGCAGACTGTAATACAGACACAATGTCAAACGATACATCAATCCTGTTTACTCTTCCATTTGCGTACCTCAAGTCGAGACATAATCGTACTCATGACCTGAAAAGTATCTTCAAGCGTGATAGGAGAAAGTTTATGCTGAAACAAACAAATATCTCGGATCGTCTCAAGCAAAGAGTTGACAAAGTCAAAATCACCGAGTACTGTAAACTCTGCATCATTCAACCTACAGCAGCAATTTTTGCGAGTTTAGCGTAGCCAATCTCGACACCAAAGTAGTTGTGACGTACGCATTGGTTACTTCATGTAAGGGGGTAGTGTCACTATTTACGACAAGATCAACGGTAGAGTCACATGCAACGACTCGATAAACCACAGCCAGTGCCTGAGCTGCAACAATCCGTCGTGTATCCACTGCCAACCACCCACAAAACACTTTGCAGCATTCTTTCTCTAGGTTGAACGCTCTACTTGCCATCAGCTTTTCCTCGTCATCGTCCACACGAGCAATTTTACTTGTAGACGTGAACATGGCATTGTCAATAGCTGATTTCACTTCTTCCGCTTCCATTTCCTCAACAAACGTCGGTAAGGACAATAATGCAAATGCATTGGGCACTGTGAACGGGTACCTGGCTTCCAAAAGCACCGCAGCTGTTGCAGCCAATTCTACTTTGACTACATCAGCTACTACCAGTTCAACTTCACTAGTATCCACCTTTGTCAAAAGCTGCAGCAGTAATGTCAATATATCGTCACATATGATGTCACGAGCTGCTACGTGTGTTTGCAAAGCAACTGCTACAAATTCGCACAAGGGACGCAATAGTGTATTCATTCGATGTGCCAATTGTTCTGTCCCAATACTTTCGCCTTTATAAAGTGTTTCGAGCCACCGCAACTGCTTTAATACGTCGGTTATTGATACTTGATTGCTAAATGATTCGAGCACTCGTGTAGTTCCCATTAATGCCACTGCTTTTAGTTCGTAAAAACATTTGTGCGTCCAGACTGGATACTGCAATACCTTGTCGAATGCTTTGCGATATTGTTGCAATAATGGTAACATTGCTTGCTTCTCAGTCACATAGCGAATAGTCTACATCAACTCGTCATCATGTCAATATACATTTGAATATAAAAATGATTGATACATACAAGTGATGCTGCAGAGAGCAAGGTACCCAATTCCACTTCATGGTCGTGGGAAAGAGGCTCATTATCGGGTGGAAACGGTAGATACTCATCAATAGCGTCGTTCAGCTCCTCGATCACTTGCTGGACGAAAATGAGAGTAGCATCAACTCCAATACTTGTGGAATGCACGCACTCTTGTATGTAGGCTAAGGAGAACGATGCAAATGCATAGTATAATTAGAAGAGCATTAAATGTGTTCCTATTTAACGTAAGCCTACTGGTAACGCCTCCTGATTGAGGATCTAGTAGAGCGCGTGCTAGATCGCGCTGCATGCGGTGCGACGTGGTCATATCGGAGCTGATACCGCGAGATGCCACGCGTACCGGTATGCAAGAAACACCCACGTCGTATACATATTTAAGCTGTGACATGAACCAGACGCTTTCATGTCGCGGAACTGTTCGACGGAAATTCGTGAACAATGTCATAGATTCTGGAGCAGCTTCAAGTGCCGCGTAGGCATCTGGTTACAGTTTGATTATGCGGATGAATGTGGTCACATCTGATGATAACCTTCCGTCGAACCCGATCGAAATGAGCATGTCGGCCGATTGTAAATACTTTTAATGTAGTACCTTACAGACAGTACTAATGTAGATGTCCCTCGTAGTATATATATAGCGCATGTATTAAATTCATACCTGCACTGACGACATCGCTGAATCGTGCATAGTGTTCCTGTAATAGTGTTTAAGAGAATTGATGTCTGCACGCAATGGTTATGTCATTTAGAACCGAAAATTGACGGGAGATTGCATCATTGCTAGCCTACAGATCCTTATGGTGTAACTGTTTTTTCGAAGAATTGGTCCACCGCTTGGTGGACCTGGCTACCTGAGAGTCCTCAGCACTTGATCAAATCTTTTGACTTGATTTTCGGCAGAATCCATACTGCTGGCATCTACAAAAACAAACCAGCTGCGTTACGTGACAGGCACTTGTGCAATGTACGGCCATTGAAGCCCAGGTGCTGGCACGAAATTACAGTGTTGAACCATGTTTATGCATCTCAATGTCGCTCCTCCCACCAGGTGTTCCTCGCGTATCACCTGCGATAATGGCGGTATTATTGATACATCCCACCCAGTGCCACACTTTAAATATTATGATAAATTCGAAAATACGTTCAAGCCACTGACTGTCTTGTCTGCCACAACGTATTCTGGCTCACTTGCGTGATATTTAGAAACTTTTCCCGAGACTGTCAATACATGCCCATAATATTCAAAAGGATTAAAATGAGGACTAGAAGTGTCGTTAATGACAGAACATTAAAAAAAAATCTCTGTGGATTCAAAGCTTTCCGCGTCAATGGTACTATCAGTCTTTCCGTCTAGATATATTCCCATCGATACCATACCAGTTTGAAAATCAAAGACTGCATCAGATAGTACAGTCCGTCATCGTAATGTCTTGGACATCTATTCAGTTAATTTGTGTGCCTGCAAAGCCTATTTCCGTCTTTATGTCAAAGTCTGACAATCTTTCGTCCCAACCTTTTGGGCTTGACGTTTTTCAAATCGGCGATGTAGCCAATTTGACTGTGCAAAAAGTGGACTTTAGTCAGCAAAACGAAAACAAAACGGGAAAATAGATCATGTCTCGACGCAGCATCGATTCGAAAGGGGGACCGACTTCACCATCACATTCGAAACTAAGCACGTAGGCAGAGAGTAAAGTTATGGCATCAGAAGACAGCGAAACGATTGAAGGAGAAGTTACGGAGCCTCATCCACTACGAATCTGTGTCATGGCTCCTGCCTCTACTGAACCCGATAGCTTGGACACTCCCGAGAGCTCTGAACGAAACAAGCGACCACGGCGTGAAGAGGCTGCGCTGTTTTTGGAAAAAACATACGAATTGTTGGAGCGCTGTCCATCAGATGTTGCGAGCTGGACGATTAAAGGCGATAGCTTTGTAGTCAAACAGCCTGCAGTCTTTGCGGAGCATGTGATTCCGACCTACTTTAAACATCGCAAATTCAGCTCGTTTGTACGTCAATTAAATCTCTATGGCTTTCGCAAGGTGCGTGCCACGTCGGCATCAGCTTTGATTGACGATATAGAGACTGGAGTGGAAGAAGATGCAAGTCCAAAAGACTGGTGGGAATTTCGTCATGAACGATTTGTCAGAGGTCGAAGGGATCTGCTCTGTGAGATAAGAAGACGTTCTCCGAGTGATACAAGGGTGTCGACACCGCTCGGGATTGGAATTCCCGTAGAACGTGTCGAGTTTGACGAGCTACGGGTTGAAGTGAGCGGCTTACGTGAGGAGATGCAAAAGATACAGCGCACGAATGAGCACCTGACAAGCTTACTGCAGAATTTATTACAGCGATTCAGTAGATCTGAGCCTGATGGTGGCTTTAATTCGAGCCGTCAAGAATTCAATCAGACACCAAACTTTGGCACATCGCCTTCAGTAGCTCGAAGTCAACACAGACCGCTTCCATCTATAACATTACCAAGTCCAACAGCTAATTCTAGTCTCACTGGTCCTCAACAAGCTTTACTACAGCTACGTCAGGGACTTCAGCCTCCCAGTACTCCGCGTGATATCGTAACGCCACGTACTCCTGCTTCAGGTACGTTTCAATTACGCCCACTGCAGTCGCTGATGGTAAAGCTAAGTCCCGGTGGCCGTCCAACTCCGAGTCCTCATCCATCGCATAATTACGTCCGTACCCCATCGTATAGTCAGCAACAGCAAGAGCAACCTAATCGAAACAAATTGCGCTTGTACCAAACAAAATCATCTCCAACTGCGCACAAGTCGCCGCTCAAGCGATTACGCCTCGACTCCACGACTTCCGGTAATGATTTGAACGCAGATTCAAATCTTCGCTCTCCAGAAGATGTGGCAGTGCGAGAACTGAGTCGAATGGCCTCAGACATTCGCACAGAGCTGCTCGCTTGCATTACTGCACGTGTTACGGGCTTTTTGCGCGTTCATCGCGAGCAAACTGATCCAACGCGCGATGCTGATGCCGACGCTGTGGCAAAAGCTGTTGGCTCAGACATTCGTCAGAAACTTGCACTTCTACAAGCATCCACTAGTTCAACGGACCCCATGCTCTTAGATGCCGAGACAACGTGCATGTACCGTGTGGAAATTCTCAAATTCATCTCTCGTGAATTGCCACGTGCCGTTCAAGATGCTGTAGACAAACGTTTACCAAGTTCGGAGAGACTGAAACAGCGTTCAGCCAAAGATCGATCCCTACTTGCGTTGCTCGTGCAAAAGGCACAAAAGGCTCTAGAATGCCAAATGCACTCGGAGACTGCTGCAGTGAGTACCGGACGTCGCTGAATTAACAAACATGTTGAAACAGTAACAATAGTCTTTTCGATATCTCCAGAAGAGAAGGTGCATTTGTTATAATAATAATTGGGATAGCGATGTATCATCTTGTAATGCACAGGATACTTCTGACATTGAGACACAAGAGAAAACCTTTGATGTCCAAAATGTTCGAGTTGAAATGGAAGTAGCTTGATCGCCATGTTTGCTGCTTAGTTGCCTTACCAGTGCGTAGCAGCTGAGCGACGTGAGATGCGTCTGCAATTCGTCGCGCGACAAGCGTGGAATCCACGATGTTTGTGGCTGTTTACGCAAACGTTCGAGTTCTTCACTTACGTGATTCATATCACACTTCCGAAAAGATTTCTTCTTATTGCTTGTGTCGCGACAGGGAGCAAGTGTTGTGATCACATAAAGAAGCAATTTGGCTTGTCGAGGCAGCCGCTTGATTTGGCTAATACTTGGAGATGATAACATTGTTGTTGCACACTGAAAAACGTCCCGAATCATAATTTTCACTTGGGTGTCAATTGGTGATTCCTTCTTTTGACTATTATAGCGCTGAAGCGCATAACGAGCGGACTGCTGAAGCAAGCTGATGGCTAGTCGAGCATCACCCTCGCGAGCTGCTACTTTCCTCGCAATGAGCTCCATCGCACGTGTCTCAATATACGTTGTCACTTCTGTAGTTTTCGCGCTAGTCGACAAAGTACTTTGAACGTAATTAAGCAGAATCACCTTCAATTCCTCATGTGTATACGAGCTAAAAACGACGCGAGGCACTTGTGAGTCAGCATTCGAACCTGTCACGTGTATACGAGATACATGCTCATACATGTCGACACCATTCATGATACACAAGAATTTAACAAGATGAGGCGCGATAGCAGCCCAGCGAACGAAAAAACGAAGCAATTCTTTCACTTTCGGCTGCATACGTACAGGTAGACGCAATAGATGATCTACTTCGTCTAGCACAATTGCAATTGAGTCTCTTGGTCCATTAATATCACAATTAAGTGCTTTGATAAAATTGTCCATCGTAAACGGATCCAGTTGACCAGGCACAATCCACCTTGTTGATGACTTCACCAGTTGCTCAATTACAGCGTACAGAGCTGCAGGATCTGTATACGTGCTACAGTTGAGCTTCACTGCAATTTTATTGCTTGTTTCAACAAAATTTCGCTCTTTTATCGAGCAAGGTGCCACAGATTCGAAACCTTCCTTAATCAGTAGTTCATTTACTGATGAGCTCTTGCCAGTTCCCGGAGGTCCAATAATGAAAAGACTGGACCCATGCTTTGCATTATTTCTCAGCACATTCCGAATACTTTGATGCTCTTTCAGCCGTCCAACGATCGCATTGGCACCACATGCCATTTGTTGTGAACAAAGTCGTTGTAAGATCGTCTGAGGAGCATCAACAGGGTCCAATTTAGCGGGTTTTGTATACTCAAGCGTCCTGCATAACTTTCGTTGCTTATTATCGCCTTTTTTAAGTTTGTTGGGTCCGCGTGAGGTCTTCACAGCACTAAGCGAGGGAATTTTAGACTTAGGGACGTGTGGAGTTAGCAGCAGAGGGGACGTCGAAACATCGTCAAGCTTCCGTTTCTTCAACGCAGGTGGACTATGCGATGTAGAGATATTGACTGTAGCCACCTCCAGCGCACGCAGACGACGTTTTAATTGCTGCGCTAATTCGGGCATAGATTCGCGCTTTTGGGCTCGTGTACGCATTGTTGATTAACGAAAGAGGCGGGCTTTAGGATAGAAATGCAGTCAAAGGCGCCAGTCAAAATGGCGCGAAATCATTTTGACGAATGACATTGCAGTATGCACTTTTAATGATTTACGCGTCAATCAGAAAAAATAAAAGCCGAATCTGTCTTATTTTAAAAAATTACTATACAAACATAAATTTCCTCAAGATAATATTTATGGAGACTTCAAGTTATCAACAAATTTCATACATGATTGTATTACGGCTTCGTCTCTAAGCAACGAAAGTCCTGCTTGCCATATTTGCAATACGGACAATGTACATTTGGTGTGTAATCTAATGAGTGTTGATCTTCCTCAGTGAGTGGACTGCGACAATTAAAGCAGGAGATGACCGCTGCCTCGGTAAGATCTGGCTTTAATGCCACACGGTCATCAAATATGTAACAATCACCTTTATAATGCGCACCCCCCACTTTTTCAAAATATTTCAGAATACCACCATCCAATTGATAAACCTGTGTGTGGCCCTCTTTCAGCAATGCATACGATGCCTTTTCACAACGCACGCCACCAGTGCAGAACATGACAATAGTTTTGTCTTTAGGTACCTGCTGTAGCTGCGTCCTTGCTTCATGAGGGAATGCGCGAAAGCTCTTGATATTTAGGTCCAAAGCGTTTTCAAAAGTGCCCAACCTCACTTCGTAGTCGTTCCTGTATGAAACAGTCCATCGTCAGACTTTTCCCAAATTACGGTTGTTGCTGTTACCCCACCTTGTATCTAATACCACCATGTCTTTACCGTTATCCATCCACGTTTTGAACTCTTCAGCCGAGACATGTGCTGCCAATCCGTCGACAGCAGGATTTACTTCATCCATACCCATAGAAATCACCTCCTTTTTGATCCTCACCAGCATCTTTGGCAACGTCATACGATCAGAAAAGGAGTCTTTGAAATCCAAACCTTTCATATCTGGGTGCAGATTCGCGATGACCACCTTCATGGCCTCGACAGCTCCTGACGTCCCCGATAGACGAATGTTCACACCTTCAGTAGATAATAAAATTGTTCCACGCAGCTTCATTTCTGTATAGTGGCCTGCAACTTGTAAAAGCTGTTGCTTGAGCATAGGCAGCTGATCCGAAGCGAGTGTACAAAATCCATAGGCCGACGCGTTCACATATGCATACTTTGACTGTTCTGCCATCCTTTCACGAATACTGTACAAAGTACCGGTACTACATGCTCGAAGTCTCATTCAGTATGATAAAGTAATATGATATTTATCCCTTTTAATAATAATAATTGTTGTTACTTTATTCATGATATACTTCACATAGACACAATCCGAATCATGGAACCTACAACTGTACAGACGCGACGGTCGGACGCTGACTATGTGCCCACGCACTTGCGGCAGTATGTGTTCCATTCGCAAGATGATTTTTACGTCTCTCGTCACTTCGATCCGTTGCTAGTGAGTCACCTCATGTACGAAGGTTTCGTGCCGATTGCCTCGGAATTTCAAGACACTTGCTTCTTGTTGCCCAAGCTGCACCTTCAGCGCTGCGTGCTGCTATACAAGCCAAGTACACCCGCACACGTACCAAAGATCGTTCAAAAGCGCTCAAAGAAATATAAATTTATACTCAATCGAGACTTTGATGGTGTCGTAGCAGGCTGTCACGAGAAACATGGTATTCCGTGGTTATACCCACCAATTGTGAAGAGTTTTAAAACCTTATTCCAGGCCGGAGATGATGGCATAGAACTTTATCCTGGCAGTAAAGTTCGCTTTTTTACAGTAGAGCTTTATGATGTCATTACGGACTCGCTAGTTGCTGGAGAGCTTGGATATACTGTCGGCAGCGTCTATACGAGTTTAACAGGCTTTAGTCGAGAAAATGGTGCAGGAAGTGTTCAGCTTCATGCGCTAAGTAAATTTTTATATTTGGCGGGCTTTAAGATGTGGGATTTAGGCATGTCCATGGATTATAAACTGGGACTAGGGGCTATAAATTTGGAACGAAACGAGTTCTTAAACGAACTGTACAAACTGCGTCCGCAAGAAGTGCTGATGAAACTGGATGAGAGCAAAAATGAAGGTGATGTATGCAAGGGTGTGTTAGTAAGAGCTCTTTTCGACAATCACCGACTTCCAAATGGATGTGTTAAACTGGATGGAAAAGAGCAATTGGCTAAAGAGGCTTCCAAGAACGCTAAAGAAGATTCAGAGTGATAAATTGCGTCAAGGTAGCGCAAATCGAAAGGTATTATCTGATGCGCTAAAAGTTGTGGTGAAGGGCAAGTCTGAAGTAAGCGTAAGCCAACAAGAAATCGATTCTAATGGCTGCAACGCTTGCTCACAATGAATTGCTGCTGTCGTGATTGTATGATAGGAAAATTTCGAGCTTTGATTATCTACGCGAAAAACAATTGTTTGCAATTTTCACAGACAATTGTCATTTTGTGAGATAATCAAACATCATGCGTTGGCTCAGATTATAGCACTCTTTTGTACATTGCGGAGGAATTTACAACCTGCTGCAGTAGCAGGACTGAAGATTATGTTGTCACTGTTAATGGTTCCTAATCCGACAATCAAAGAGCAACGTGGTCACAGAAAACCCGCCTCGGATAAACTGTTGACAAACAAGATACTTTCTTGCGTATTAGCGTTACGTGCCAGTTGATACAGAACCGAGCTGTCTTTTCTGATACTGAGTTTACAAACAGAATCACGGCACTATTAGTGCTTATCAGGTGACAAATTAAAATGTTTGAGAAACTTACGTGTCAATTCGATGTCGAATATGGATTTGATTTTTTTTGTCGTGCCGCAAAATGCCACGTCCTTTTCTCGAAACACCACTCATCCCATTGCCACTGCCATTTGCCCCAGTGTTGGGTGGCACATAGTTGAAATTCTGTACATCAATCGCATCACTGATCACTCGGTAGATTTTGCGAAATTTATGCCAATTAACAAGTCCGTCTTCCACCGATTTCATCGCTTCCTCATACGTAAACAGATCCTTGACTAGAATAAACCAGCACGCAAGGCGCGGCTGTCCTTCAGCCAATCCAAACGCTTGACGATAGCTGCGGTAGTTCTCATCAGGTGAGCATAATTGCTGGAGACACTGATACTTCTCCGATGCAGCTGCACTCACCAAACTCCACGTTGTGTTTAGCTGCCGAATGCAAGGAGCTGAGAGTCCTGTGGAGATCTCAAAAAGGGAATTAAAGTTATTCATTTGGTAGCAATGGTCGGCGGTATCAATGAACAGTGTGATCATCTTAGCACGTTCCACAGCTTGTAATTGCGGGTGCAGAATCTCGCTCGACACCCATTCAGCTATAGCGTCAAATAATTCGATCAAAGCCATGACATGTGGGGCATCGCGGTGTTTGTTTTCACGTGTCCACGCTTTGTTTGTAAGTTCACGAGGGTTCAGCTTGGCGAAGTACTGCTCTGCCTCGATGAGCGTCAGCTGATCAGCCAGCTCTTGAGCAGTCAATCCGGTTAAAGGCTCGACATTGCCATAACTGATCCGAGCACTTTTGCGAGATGTTGCGGTTAGTCGAGCACGTTGCAGTGTATCCTTGATAAGCTCATCAAAGCCATTGGCAATGTTGCCACTGCCATTCGCTCTGTTCATAGTTTCACTGCTGCCATTCGTTTTATTCACAGCTTCAGTATTGCCAGTGGCTCTATTAACAGCCTCAGCACTTCCAGTCGTGATACCTCGCGCAATCTTGGGAGCCACAGCTGCGGCGATAGGCACAGCGCCAGAGCGGACTGCCCGATCTCGTGAAGCTGCTGCTGCCACAGCTGAGTCGTCTATACCATTGGGAACTGACCGACTTCGAATCTGAATAATGTCTACATGAGGGTTCTTGGAGCGAAGTTTTACCATCGACCGCTCACGCTTCGGGTCTGAAGACGACCGTGGCAACGCTAACTTTGTACAAATTCGGGAAGATACTTCTCCATGGTCATTATGGCGTTCGATAACTGATGCTGCAGCGCTCAAAGGGTCGTCAACTGCTGGCCTTGAACCTGCTCGATCTGGTATCGACGAAACCGAAGAAGAAGTCACCAACATCAGAGGTGTAGATACTTTAGCTGGGCCTCTCTGCGACTGAGCCTTTGCTTGCGCTTGAGTATGCGCTTGGGTAATTTGGGCTTGTTGTGCTTGCTGTTTTAAAGTTGACAATACCTGTGCAACAGTCAGCAGCAAAGTTTCCGCGTGTCGGCGAACGGAAGGAATCGGTGACGATTTCTCAATCTCTTTTAACAATGCTATAAGTTTCTTTTGTGCCTTGCGATCATTAGCAAGATCCTGCTCAATAAATGTGCTTTCTTTGATCCAAAATTTAAGAACACTTAGGAGTCGCATTATCGAGACATTAGCTTCCATACCCGTATTAATATCGGACTTGGCAGTCGAGACGGACGTCACGTTGGATGACCGTTGCTCGTTTTCCTCTTCAAGAGTTATCTGATCAAGCAGTCGCTGTATTTCTTCAAGACGTTCGGCATCAATATTTCCACAAAGTGACAAAACAGCGGTGTAGCGTTTTAGCAACTTTTTGATAAAATCATAAGGGGAACAGAACGAGCGATATGTTAAAAGGAACACATCTCGAAATTCGGTATCAAATTGATGAGCATCCGTGAGATGTGCAATGAGTTTACCGAGTGATGCATGCGAGATCTCTCGTTTTCCGCCCATGCCGCGGGCCGAGCTTTCATAGCGGATACGCACAGGACGAGGCTTGGATATTTTCTCGTCTGAGGAATTTTTGTCACGATGAGGAATTTTACGAGCCAGTGCACGCGGAGTAGTTGGACCCATCTGTTCGTCTGAAGACAGTGATAGAGGTGGTGGAGGTGACGGTGGTGGTAATCCTCCTATTGTTCGTGGTGACACTGGTTGTTTTGAGCCCCGTGATGAGCTTCGTGTTCGTATTTTCACTTTTATTGACGTTTTGTCATTTCCGCGTGTCCGTCTAGTAGCCACGATCTCATCCGGTGGTGGAGGACTCTCTAAAAGCTGGTGACTGCAACAGTTACTATACAATCGTCTTGATGACGATGGCTCTCTTCTAGCTCGTTCATCATCTGTGCCTCCAGAAATCGACCTCTGCAATCGATGCTGCCATTTTTCCAAGGTGCTTGTAGATCGTTGTATACTCGCAGACAAGCCATGGGTAAGTGGACTACTCGATTTCCATCTTGGGCTACTTGTAGCACTAGCCTTATCCACACTTCGACAAAATTGTTGATTAGGAGACAAAGGTATCGTTGCGAGTCCCACCGATGTCCGACGTGCTGCACTGCTGCTTGCAGGTGCTGTAGCTCGTCGCTTCACGACCATTCTCGAGGGTTTAATAGTTACAGGTTCTTGTCTCTGCTGTTCTGTAACCGTATTTTCCTCCTTATCACTAGCTTGTCCACCTGATGATGAGCACGAATCGTGCTCAGATGCAGGAAGCGGTGACACTAATAAGTTAAGACCAGAATCACTAGATACCTGACCATCGCCAGCATGGGCATCTCTTGATGGTTGACGTCGGTGACGACTATGACTGGCTTGATAAGACGGAGACCGTCTGTCGTTCTTTGAATCATTTACTGGCTGATTATGGGATGTATGGTGACGAGCACGTCTAAAGGTATTAGGTACAGCAGCGGATGAAATGTCTAATGACAGCGAGGTGGTCGATGAAGACGTTGACGTGACAGTGGAATCTCCTGTGCACTTTCGATCCCGTTGTCTTCTAGATTGAGCGTCAATTGCAGCAACTGATGATGACAACGACGAGCTTTTGACACTTGTAGTACTAGCTTCAGCTTTAATGCTGCTGTTGCTGACACTGGCGTCGGAGGGCAGCAAATTGCGCGCCACAAGCAAAGGCGCTCGATCTGTAGCAACTGTGACCGCTGCCGGGTGGTTATGTGCCATCAAATATTACCTGATGGAAGTGATAGAGGTTATGTTATGTATAGACGTATAAAGTGTAAGCGGGAGAGCGCAGTGACGTTGTCTTCGCGGCAATTGCGGGGAACTCTGTCTCTCGTCCGAAAGAATGTGAATGTCCGATTTTTGCTCATACAAAAGTGCAGATTTACGATTGGATCATAATAGAAGATAATCGTCGTATGGTGAGTACAGGGTACACTGAGGTACTCTCAGCGGACGATGGCGTACGAAATTTGTCTTTTTACTTCTATACATTGAGCAAGAGCATGACCGAGGAGGCAACATATGCACTTAGAGTCGTGCATGGTGAGAAAGGGTTGAAATCACTGACGTAGAGGGTCCTTGGAACGATAGTACGTTTTGACACGAAAAGCCATGTCAAAACGTACTATCAATTCTCTAATTGCATCACCACTTAGCAGTTAAAATTCAAAAAGCTCGGAGACTCATTCAAATCTCGAAATATATAGCAATGCCCTGACATGTATGCAAAGTTTATCATAAGTAGCCTACCCAGAGGCATGTGCATTCCCGTTAAGTGCAATCACTATCGTTGTGATGCCGCCGAGGATGTAGATCTAAATCTCCACACGAAGGAATTTGCTATAGTTGTCAACAAGATCGCTATTTGTCAAGGGGATGACTAGCGATCTTGCACGATCTCTAAACTATATATTATTTTCAATAATGGGATATCGAAACTATGCCACTATGCTTGTTGTCATCGATTTTAACTCAATGCTCTCACTTTCCTGATACATAAAGTGAAGTAGAACAACCATAAAATGCGTTGAGTTTGTACTGCATCCTTAGCGATCGGTATCAATCAGATTCTAAAAGAATTACTAGATATGCGCTATATGTCGAAACTCGCGCAGAGTTCATTAGATAGCCATAAAAATACGTGGCTGGAAGAACCAAACAAGCACTACACTTGCTCTCGCAATCGAAAAGAAAGATGACATCACTCATTCAGTCTGGAGTACCCATATAGACCATCATCCGCTCAAGCAGCGTGTAAAATAGCATCTGGAGTACCCCTAACAGCCGTTATAAGTGACGCAATGAGTAGATCAGCTTGATAGTACAAGAAACGCGACAGTCCGGATTTGATAGTATCGCTCATATCAAAAGGCGACCAGAAATTTATATTAATGCTAACAAAAGATAATTCTAATACAACTTTTCACTGCTTACATTAGCGCTGTTGCATCTGATCGATTAGATTGATGGCGAGCTTCGCAGCTGGTTCAGGTAAAAGCTGGGGGATAAGCGGCTCTATTTTAGTTATTTTAAGATCACGCTGATCACATGAAGCAAAAGTAAACATTAGGATCAAATTCGACGCGACACAATTTTTAAGCACATAATGACCTGAAAATGCTTGCTCTTCTTGGGCGCTGGGCGCTGAAAGGAAAATGACACGTGTAATCCCACAAGCAGCTCCTTAAGCACTTGAGGCAAGGTCGGGTACTTGAACAAGAGATTGCTCTTCATATTTAAGGCTGAGACGCCTAGCAGCGCTTCTGCCACTTCGTCAAACAGCATCGCGTCAACTACTTTTGATCCGGACACAAGTCGCAGCTAGCAGCACAGGATGCTCGTTAAGTGAGGAAACAATTCACGCTTTTTATGACGCACTTGTAATCGATACTTGAATTGCAGTTGGTTTTGAGAACAAGTTAGGCCACAAGACGCGCAATGTACAGGAAGCTCCATTCCTGTGTTAGAAACGAATTGGTCTTTCATGGAAATGTAACATCGAGGACACGCTGTGTAGCTGCAATAAATACGTTGGACTTTACTAATTTTTATTAAGATACTACGCAAATTAACACAGCACTTTACATCATGTCATCAAGCGACGCTTTCGTAATGACTCCACCCGGTACGAACTCGGTCGCCATTTTAATTCTTGGACAGCATCACTTTTTTATCGCATGATAATTTGAAATAAGAGGATTTGCATTTGACAAAAGTTGTCCACTCCAAACAGCTTGGCACCAAAATGAAATAGGTACAAATACCAATCTACCGGTAAATGGGTAACGTACTCAAAGGGTTTCAAGAAAAACAGTTCAAGCCAAAAAATGATGGAGATGCAGGCGCTACGGAGTCAATTCGCTTGATTTGGAAGCAGCGGTGAATCACCGAGAGCTAGACATGTATTGTAACATGTACAAGTAGCTTACGCATTTGTACAATTGTGCACAATGCAATATTACCCGGTAATTGACAGCTTGCGTTGAGCCTTTGTGTTTTTTTTAAATTGGTATTTTTGATCGTGATTAGAATCCGTAACGCAAAGGTTTGTGGAGCACGTGAACTGGTCAAAAAATGCAGACGCTTCCAGCAATAAAATGTTGTGAATTTATTCAGTGTTAGAGGTTTTCATACCGCTCCCGGATAATGTGTACGAATTCAATTTCTGTGCGATGTACACGGCTACCGCATTGCATTTGATAACACTTATAGTCATTCCTACAACCACATCGCAGAAGAATGTTGCTTTTGTGAGCATGTAATACAAGCAATTCGAATATTTGCCTTCGGGACAACTACCTTTTTTGAGAGAATCAAGTAATTGCTGGTGCCGGGCCATATGCAGTAGCCGTTTGTCCGATTGTTTTTGCCCAGGAAGCAGACCCTCAACCAGGCGCCGATAGCACCCAACGTGAGGTCGCTGTTTTTATCAGTGTTCTCGTCATTGAGATCAGTCACAAAATAAAATATTTAATGTCTGAGGAGATTTGGATGACCATGAACTCGTTAATGCCCTAAATGAGGCAAAAGCACGTCACATTTGCAAATTTCAAAGTGATTTAATGTACGCACGAAAACTTCATCGCGGCGATTCCAGCGTGAACGGATTCAAGGCGACAAGTTTTGCGGGTGTGCACATCTCCTAGCCATCCATATCGAGTGTATTCTTGACATTGTTCATGTTTCGAAGGACACCATAACTAGAAAACTATGCCTGGGAATTTAGAGTTCTTCTTTCGCAATGGAATCAGACTCTCATACCCGGGGCGGCTATAGTTTTATCTTCACAATCTTGGGACAAGTGTAATGCACAACAAAGCTGTAACAAGAATCGCCCGTCCGTGAACACTTACATCCTAAGAAAGGCTAAGGTCAACTGACACGCCTCAACGCGTCCTGCTCCCTTTCAGCAGGACGTTGACGTACGTAAAGAAGAGGAGAGATGAAGTGAAGTTTATTCTTGTAGCCAATAGGCTGTTGACCTCCCTGACCTGATAAGTATTCTGAGACAACAGAACTGAAAGGGGATATACAACTATACAGGGTGTACAGTTAATGTTATACACGCAAAGTATGTTGTACACTGCCCATAACGCAAAAGTGAATTTTCCCAAATTTGATAAATATTTTTCAAATCTTTTTCCTATTCTATTTTCGTGCTTTACATCACACTGTCAACCACAATCCACACGCTTGCTCTACATGAGATCTCCGTCACCATCGAACTTGAATCTCCATTTCAACGCCACGTCATTCAACGCATTTGCGCTATCGCGAACTTGAACATCACGACGACGTTTACGAAAGATATGGTAGATCCACCTTTGCGTTTGGCGAACTCCGCAGTCAAATGTGGAGGTCGACCGATGACGCAAGTCGCGTATTATTGCACCATGGGGTCGATTATTCGTGCTGAAGGTGAGCCCCGAAGCCTCACGTATGTTCCAAACGTCCAGCAATCCACTCTGAATTTTATCCAGACAACCGACGCTGGATTCTGGGCATGGGTCCATGCGTCCAAATCCATGGACATCCTCCGTTACCAAAACGCAAGCACCGCTGCTGACATGTTGAAGATGCGCGATATGCGTTAACGATTTTTGCATTTGACAATGCAGAATCGGGTCCACTCCAATATCGAGGAAGCTCGCGAAGTGCGCTCGGTCACCAGCCAACTTCACGATGAGAGGATAGGGGGAGAAGAGTGAGGGGCAGATTCCCTAAGCGGATACCGTCTTTGGACTTGTATCAAACGCACGAACGATGCTGTAACAGTCGCGACGAATACGCGTTCGAGGCTCCCATGTCTTCTCGCTCGCCGGGTAACCCAGCCATTTCACAAAGGAGCTGCTTCCGATCACGGACGTTTTCTCCGCCACCACATTCTCAACATGGTAGTATCGAATTTCTTGCTCACTGAGAAGAGGGGGAAGATGGCCGGAGTGGTTGCTTCGTCTGTGACTGATCCACAGCCTTCGTCCGGCTTGTAACTGACTTTGACGAAGGTCGAGAAGCTTCCGCCGCTGATGGACGAGCGGCTGATCGAGTTGACCGATCGTGTCGTCGATTAGCTAATGCGTGTAGGATAACCGACAGATTCTTCGCGATGTCGCGACTTCCCATGGCGTCATGGAAATTAGCCTGAGGACGCAATCGTGGGTCGTACCCACCGATTGGAGCAGGATCTTCATGCTCTTCCGCCTGTTGCGGCTGCTTCGGCTGATAATGCAGGGCCTCCTGCCATACAATCTATCTCTGTTTCGGGCGTTCCCAACTAGTCCCGTCATCTCGAAGGCTATGCAGAGGCGACGACGCCAAGGGGGGCTCAACATTCGACCCTCGTGTCGAAGCCGTGGGTCTAAAGCCACATCTGAATGAGTTTGTGGTACATTCAGGCTGGAAATCGCGTCGTCGCGATGGTAGCGCTTGAGGAGCGTCAGATGGTTTTTAGCCAGCTTGGCAAGGCAATAGTACAGGCATTCCCATTCAATGACACTATCCGGAATGGGCCGATGAAGCGAGGTAAAAAGTTCGAGTTTCCAAGCTTGAGACTGCGTCGTCTGATAGGATCTTAGTATTATGTAGCACATAATCCTCCACAATACACTTTGTCGTGACGACCTGGTCTATCTGCGTATTTCGTTTGCAGATCTTGCGCATTCACCATTGCTTCTCGCACCCGTGTGATCACATTCACACGACTCATGATGAATGAGTTCAGGGCGTCCTTGGATTTGCGCTTCACATGCGCATCATAGATTGTATAAATTTGGGGTTCGGCGAGCTCCTTCCCCGCTTATATAAAGGTACACTACCCATCGCACAAAGCGGTAATTGCGGGTGTCGCAAGTCATAGATGAAAATTGGCTTAAATTTGGCGAATAGATATATTGAATAAATGGTAGTGCCAAACTCATTCCGCGAGTTTTCCGCACAGAAACTTCTCAACATATCACCGATCACTCGGTTGGTATGCTTTGTTTGCCCATCGGTCTCCGGGTAGACTGCTGTGGACATATCCAAGCGAGTGCTTAGGAATTGGATTTTTTCAAAACGCCACTCGTGAATCGTGATTCACGAGCAGAGACGATGGCGTCTGGTAACCCATTATTGCGAAACACATGATGAATTAACCATCCATCCAAACATTCGGCATCGATGAATTCACTCGATGAATTCACTACACTGAGCGATGCGAACCATCTAGCTGAGTCTGTCAACATAGTCGAGCAACACATTGTGGTCGTCGGCATTTTAGTGGAAGCCGAAAATAGAGCCGAGACCGGTTGACTTCCAACAGTCAGTAGGAAAGTTGAAGATTGTGCAGTGGCAGTTGCGTGAGCCTTGTGCTCTTCACGCGCTGACAGACATCGCATGTCTTCACGTATCGTACCACCCACTTGTACACCAAAATTGGGCACTGAGAGATCGGAATGCCTTCTCACGGCCAAAGTGACCGACCAATGGCGTATAATGCGCCTCGTACACTCCAAATCATCGTTGTGGGAAACCACAATTTGTGGCTCGTCATAACGTGCAACTTCATTATGAAGGAGACCATCCTTCCACGCATAGCGATGCAACCTTGATCTCAAGCAACCAGGAAGCCTGTCATGGTATTTCATATCACTCAATAACAAAGCTTTGATGATCGTATCACATGTATTGTGTTCGACTGAGAGCCGATCTTTACGGTAAAGATTAATCAAACTTAGTCTTAGTACACATTGCATAGCACCAGGTTGAACATGTCTTGTGTTCATCCGCAAGCAGGTGGTCAAGCAGAACACATTTTTCTATCGTGTGGTATTGAATAAATTTCAAAGTACTAAAGCATAGCAAATGTTCATCATCAACATACGCTCGGTGTATCATATCCTTTCGAAAAAAAACAGCTCAGAATCGGGTCAACGCAACAATGCGTCTGCCAGCACGTTCAGTTTACCTGGTTTGTACGCGACCGTGAAGTTGTATTCTGCGAAGAACGACAATTAGCGAGCCATTCGCTGTGACGAGTGAGGTGACTGAACTGCATAACGCAAGCGTGATCCGTGTAGACGACAATCGGAATTGAACCCAAGAGGCGAACACGACACTTTACCAGTAGATTTTTTATTGCAAAAGCTCACTGTCATGAAAAGTGTGGTTCTTTTCTGCTAGCCTCAGCTGTCGCGATTGAAATGGCACAACACGATCGTGTGCTTCTGAGCCATTTTGCAATAATGCACAACCGATGGAAACGCAGAAGCGTAACGCACTACGCTATGCGGGCTTGTATCATCTAGTAAAGCAATCCATGGTGCTTCTAATAAGCTGTTCTTGAATCGGGTGAATGTTTCTTCACATGTTGATGACGTATGTACTTCGTCAGCAAGTTTGATAGCGGGTGTACCAGATCCGCGTAATTACGCGAGAAGTGATTCAGGTAATTGGAAAAACTAATCCGTTTCCTCAAATTCCTATAATTTGTAGCACCGACCGCTCCATGATTGCTTTGACCTCCTCAGAGTCTGCACGAACACCGTGTTTACAAACATAACAACCGAGAACCGGCACTTCGTAAGCACCAAAAAATACACTTTGAAAGATTCGCTTACAACCAATGTTCTGCGCGTATATTCCAGCAGCGCACGGAGGTGCACCAAGTGCACTCCTTCGGCACATATTCCACCTTCGTCCTTTAAATGGACAAAAATATCTTCAAGGTATTTGAAAAAAGCGTTGCAGTGGTTAAAATAGATGTGAGACCGATCGATTGAGCTTTGCTGGGAGATTGGATAGTCCCTGTAGCATCACAAACCACTCCCATAGCAGTACTAGCAGCCATCAAAGGAACACCCTCCTTCCTAATTAAGGTTTTGTATTATCATTGGACAAATCAAAATCACGGAACTGCTTACAGCCAGACGTTCGGTAAATGATGTCATCCTCACGTTGAATCGGCGTTTGCGCAGGAACTGTTACATTACTAACTTGTTATAGGCGTGTACAATACGTCAATTACCATTTGGTTTACGCTTACAAAACGTCAGTGCGCTGTGAAGGGGCTTGTTCCCCCTCATCAACGCTACAGCTTGCTTTTGAGTAAAGAACTTATCAATTTATTCATTTGTTTCCTCGACAATGGCCACTATCGATTCACTGCAGGCTTTAAACCAGGTTCACGATCAATTTGTTTCGAACCCCACGTGCGGGTGGAGGACCGGTAGGCGGGTTCGCACTAAGGATGTCATACTTGTATTCCAAAACAAGCGAGTAATAAGAATCAGTTTTGATTCCTATGATCCAGCCGATACTTCACACGCTGGCAAAATTTCTGGAAAACCGAAGCATCCATATCCAATGATAAGCGTAGCCCTGCTGAGTCGACCTTTGCAATGCCATCACGCTTGAAGTCGCGTAAGAAGTCATCGTTAATAACTTTCTCAAGGTGCAATAGCTCTTCCATCGTCGGCATCGGTCCCGAAAGACATATGTTTTTGAAACCTCACGCCCAGTCGTTGAATCCAGAATTCGTGGCCCAGCATATTCGCATGCTGAATTTTAATCACGGAAAGAAACACGCACGACCAGCTTAACCGCGGACTCAACCGCATCTAAAGCAGAAGTATCAACACCGCAATCAGCAACGGGTGGTAGCGTCACCTTTGGGGTCAGTTGTACCCACTGAACCACAATCCAACGCCACCACTGTATTAGCGGAAGTATTAGCCTATCCAACCACAGTCGATTCCTTCGACTTTTTATTACACACTTTTGGCAATATTCTTCTGTCTTGAGGGGGGCGACAACCGGCATCTCTCTGTCACGAATTTCAAATGGACAAATTGCCATGCCCGCAAACGATTTCTTCGTTTTCAAGTTACTAGTTCCTGACATCTCTTGATCCATCCACACACTTCCTGAGTGGATACTCGCGGCCACTCCATACGACTTCGTATTTTCCCTGACCTGGGGAATGACATATACAATTTTAGTGTGGATCATTTCTAGCAGCATACGACTGCCTAGCGCTAAGCGCTTCTTCTGGCGCATAGTGAAATTAGGTTCATTGCTCCCACGAATGTCACTTACGCAAAGAAAGCTACTCCCAATCGCTTTTGATCGCCAATCCATCCATGGATCGCGCTTTTCAAGCTACAGTATACCCAAAATCCGGTCATACCGTTTGTCCATCTCAAGGATTGTAAATACTTTCTTACAATTAAAGTCTTCAAACTTCACATGATGATTTTTCGTCGCGGTTACCACTGCATCAGGGGCCGACTTCACTGAGATAAAGCTGTTGCTTCTATTCAATGCATTTAAAAGCACTGAAATGTTTCCAGCGTTACTTTGCTACGCGCGTATTTACGCGCTTCGCATGAGTCAATCAATACTTTAAACGGACGACCGTAACCTTCACACATGCTGCGACCATGCTAAGACTACTCAGTCATTAACGAAGGACATTGATTTAAAGGGCTAAACCCTCGTGAGTGATTCTACCACCTCACTGGCAAGAATTTTTAAATGCCTCAGAAGACGTAGGGCGGTCTACTAGGTACCGGCGTTTCCCGAACGCCTCGTGGTACTTGCACCATATGACTCGAGACCAATTCGACGAGCACCGTATTGAGAGTTTCGTCTCCCACGTGGACAATTGCTGACATCCGTAATAGCAAACTTTCTGTCTACGGACAGTCGCCGCGCTAGCGTCAATTGATTCCAAATTTGTGGTAGCAGCAGTCACTGCTTCAATCGGGCTGACATGTTTGACGCTGACAATAGTCTTTACGCAACGGACCCGTAATTGCATATTCCAGGGTCGTGGGGCTGGCTGACGAATTCAGTCTTAGGAGGACCAAAAGTAAACCCTTTCATTAGCACAGTGAACAGCACTGCCTCCTGAAGTGGTTTGCTTGCTATACTGGCACGAAGATCACGTAGGTTCTGAGCATAGTCGAACAATGTACTGGCGTCTTGAATTACCTCGTGAAGAGTAATGGAGGTGTATAAAGATAATCTCAGATTGGATAATAATATCAATTGTGGGCACATGCAAAAACCGATCGTTGTCAAATTGCCACATTTGGCGGAAGGAACATCGAATATATGGCTCAAATCAACTCTTGACATGTGGCAAAGTAGCCGCGGCAGTTTTCTTCCCATGTCATCGCCCATCCTTTACACGGCCATCCAAATGCGACAAGGCAAAGGCCACTTGACTACAGCCATCACAAATTTGAGCCATCGTGATAGCGATGTCCATTTTCGCTGCCAGAACGCAAACTTTTCATTTTTGTTCCTGTGAAGCTTTCACCTTCATTTTCACGTTTTTTTGGGACGTTTCGTGTGTTTGGACTGGAGCCGGGCTGCCGTAGCTTTGCGCTTTGAGGAAGCGTAAGTTAGGTCACCGACCTCTCGTTC
>NW_020188969.1:594178-604981 GCF_900000015.1 Plasmopara halstedii
ATATATGACGTTAAGTAGGAAATGTAGTTTTGGTTTATTGTTTGATATTTCCGGTACACTTATATAATAATTTAGACAGATTCTGACTTTATTACAAAGCCGTTTTGGCAGAGTAATTTCGAGCCCAGTATCATGACGAAGGCCTACGCGGGTCATTTATGCAACGAACTTGCCGTGTATCTTGTGCAGAGCAAGCTTTGACTTGCAGAGTTCGCGCTTACAATACCCAGAAATTTGACTTGTGCTTCTCCCAGAGAGCAAGTAAATCTGTTAGTTTGCTCAGCTAATTAAGAGTACATAGTAATTTTTAAGACTAATACTAGATATATTGAAAGGTTTTGTATTTCTCTACCACGGACCCATCCTTTTCGCAGTTCTCATTTTCATAAGTGTCGATACGATGAATCTTGCTGTAATGTGTCAGGTGTAGCCACACAAGGTTACAGTATTTGCCAAGACACAAAGTTGATAGCCATGGCGCGATTATTTAAAGAATGTCAAATCTTTAAAAAAAGAAGGCGTATGGCTGCACTCTTATGCGGTGCTTCTCAAACCGTCGCAACCGTAGCAACCGTAGCCATTTAATAAAGGACTTATTGAGGCTTACCTAACTCTATGTCTGTGAAAGATTGCGCTTGTAAAGCTTTTTATCAAGCTACTTCATGGCACAGCAACCGCATGCCGAAAGCAAAGTGATCATCGCCGCTCATTAATTATCAAAAAATCATTCTTCCATTGATCGTTTTCAGCTTAGTCACAGAAACATCATGGGTACGCCAAGTATTACAAATTCACAATTTATTTGGCCTAAATTTGTATCAAAATCGAAAGGCAATTCTTGTGGTACTGACTGACCTGACAGAAATATTTAGGCGGACAGTTTTGTAGTGTAATCTTTGTTTTTGATGGCTATTCAACAGCGTCCGACATGCATTACTAGAAAATGATATCAGACTGCGCTCTTAGAAATTTGGCGGTCATCTTGCGCGAATTAAACAAAAAACAAGTTGCTACCTGTTCTGCATAATTAAAAATACCGACAGGATATTTTATAGTAACAAGAACAATTTATATTAACAAGAGATGTCTATGAGCTGAGCGATTATATTACCTGATGCGTGTTTCGCACCATTTGCTGCAGCATGTCTCGGGCATAGCGCAAGCGTTTGGCAAGATCTGGTCGATCTGACGTCAAAATTGCCGATGATGAAGCTACAACGATCAAGTCACCGTCGCGGTTCAAATACGTCACAATGCGAGCGTTTGAGGATAGCATAACTTTCGATTTGTCAAAAAAGTTAAATTGAATAGTCCCGTTGGAAAGCTGAAAGAGCACTGCGTGGCGAGTCTTGACCCACTTTTTGACGAACACCATAGTTTGAGCCCCACCGTCGTCAATATTTCCTTCGACAGCACTAGTGTTGATGCCATCTGGCCGAGACAATAGCACAAAAGAGCGGGCCAGCTGGTTTTCCAAGACGTCTGCTTCGTCATTTTCGGCGCGAGCATCAACCAAATAGCCTTTAAAGTGACCAAGAAGTGTCACTTTCTTTTTGATCGCCGGATCATAGTTATCCATCGTATAACGAACTCGAAGTCCTGGCGCCAGCTTCTGATTGTTCTGACGTTCAATGTACTCAAAAAACTTTCCATCCGCTGACGAAATTATTTTAGTGGAGTCGTTGAAGTATACACCAGATTCACCATTCGAAAGCATGTAGCCAATGCCGTATTTAGAAGTGTAATCGACCCATTGAGATATCCACAGGCTAGCTGGAGAAATAACTCGAGCTTTTTCGGTCTCTTCGCATATTTGCTTTAGCTCTTGGGCTTCAGCAACAAGATGTGCAGCAGAGGAAGAAACATTTGGACTCTGCTTTCCCTCATCTATATTTCGCCTGTGCTCTTGAAGAAAAAAAAGCTGAGAAAGGATTTTGTAAGCTGCCTCCAGGACGTTTTGAAATGGGGCCAAGGTTTCTATAGCTTCCATGCGTACTTGATTTTCAGCTGCAGTGCAGGTAGTTCTTTTGCTCGAGCTAGGTAGTTTAGAAACATCATCCTTAAATTGAGGGGGCAGCGATTGTACTAACGGTGATGCCCCTGGGTCAGGTGCGCGCTGAAGATCGGTGTAACCATTTCGCATACGTAGAGGATATCTGTTTGATGCCGCTGATGGCGGAGGAACTCTCATACCGGTCGATTTGGCCATGTGGTCGATGCTAGTGTGTCGACTAGTGAACGGGATTGGCTTACACGATGGTGGGGTGACAAGTAGCGCCGTACGGGGTAATGACGTAGGCACAAACTCATCAGCCACAAAAGGGTGCTTCAGAATTTGGTCTAGGGATGGCCGGGTTCCCGGATCACTCTGTAAAATACCGCGGATAAGGGACTGAGCTGAACTTGAGATGTGCACCGTGTCGGGAAAGTCGTACTGGTTAGCTCGGATGCGTTTGTAAGTGGCCTTGACATCATCAGTCTCGAATGGAGGTCGTCCGACCAGCAAAGTGTACATGACTACTCCCGTGGACCAAACGTCAACTTCAAAACTGTGGCCGTCGCCGCGCTGTCCGCTTAAAATTTCAGGGGCAATGTAGTTCGGTGTACCACACATTGTACGCTTGCGATCTTCAGGATTGTCGAGTCGAGCAGCAAGTCCAAAATCACCAATCTTAAGCTGCATGTCCGAAGTGAGAAAAAGATTTCCTAGCTTTAAGTCTCGATGGATGACCAAATTTTTATGAAGATACGCCAATCCTTCGATTAACTGCCTCATGTAAAATCTTACTTCGCTCTCAGACAATCGCTTTCTTCTCCGCATTAAATCCGACATGGACTGATTTCGACATAGTTCTAGTAATATGTATGCATTGTCCCCATCCTCAAAAAAGTGTTCGAACTGGACAATCTGCGGGTGATTTAGCGACTTGTGAATTTTAATCTCCGACGTAAACTAAAATCAAAAATCCGAGAAAGTACATATAACGATAAAATCAATCAGCAATAACCTCTATGTCATCCTGCAAGGCTGCAACGCCCTCACTTTCTGTTTGGCTTTGGGTTTTACCAACGAGCTCTTGGCTACCACTTTAACCGCATAAATCTTCCCCGTCTGGCTACATTCCAGCTCATAGCATCGAGCGAAACCTCCCTAAACAATACAATCTCAGAACAACTGCTGGCCATAGTGAGTAACAGTACACACCTTGCCCAAAAACTTGCCCTTCAGGTACGTGCGCGTTCTAATGTAGCCCTGCGCATCTAAATATGCTTCAAGAATCTGGTCCGGCACGACCGGTTGTGGTGTCGGCTCCTTTTTTTCCCGCTGCGCAGTCGAAGCTGGTGGCGGTGCCACTTCTTCCGGTCGATCTACACCCACGTTTTCGATTTGATTTTCGGAGTGTAGTGCGTGGCCGAGGCTCATAGTCCCGCTGCCTCGACGGCTCTGTACAAGCTTAAACCGGTCGCTATCATAAACGCGACGCGACGCGTCACTTCTCTTACGATGCCTAGCACGCATTGTAGCTGTCGTTGGCTGATTTCCGGCGATCGCTGCGTTTTCCTTGCTACCGTCTGCTAGCAGCTCAGTCAGGTCACAAGTCTGCATCGTCATAATAACTGTCGTGACCCACAGCGCTTGGTGTTTGTACCTTGGTACGATAGGGAAATATTTCAATAGTACACTAGTAATTGACATATTTCTTTGCAAGGCTCATTTTTTTACTGACAAGTTTATAGAAAAAACATGCTGAAAACAAGAATAGTGACTGATCTCACTGTCAGCCAGAACAGGGTAATCACAAGATTTGTTTCTGCCCATTGATCTGCGTTAGCCAATGCCTCGATATGATCACTCTCTGATGAGACGCTTCTGTACTAGTACGATGAACCTACGTCAGTCAAAGCACACATGACGCCACTCCGTCTGCTTAAATGTCTTCAAATGCGACGTCATTTGTGTAACAAATAATGTAGGAAATTCACGCAGCTTTACACTTTTAAAATAAAGTTAAGCAATTGTCAGCATTTACTTGTTTTTGTAGTTATCCTCTGGATAATTAAAAGATCTCTGCGTACGAATGACAAATACTGAAAATTTGATGAATTGAGCAAACGTCTCGTAATTTTAGTTCTCGAAATTTTGATACTCTAAATCACTCCAACAACGTACTGCTCATCATACCTATAAAATCAATACAGAACAGATAAAAAGTTCTCCTTTCTGCATTACTAAAGGCATATCTATGTCAGAATGTGGAACGACGACTGTCAGTAAGATACTTCGATAAATCACATAGATTTTTTTACATTGCCTCAGCACTCAGATGTTGATTCTACCATCTTCCGTTTAATGTCCGCTAGCTGCTTATTGTCGTGCGAGCTGTCGATAAACATATTCGGCTTTGACATCGTCGTACATGAAGTACGCGCGATGGTCTATGACTATAATTCCTCAGCCTGTTGCATCCCAAAGTCGACTTGCTGTCCAAGTAAAATATAAGTACAACGTTAAACGAAAAGCAGCATTCGATACCCACGAATTGAAACCGGCAAACACATTTTACGCCTTGCAACATTTCCTTCATACTCTGTGACTGACCCAGATTCCCTCATAAGTGCTTAAAGAAGCGGCATATATTTTGTTTCAGCAGGAGAATTGACCATCGTGCTCTGATGCTTGCTTTTGCGGGCCATTGTTACCGTTGATAGTATCAAACATGAAATTATGGGCAGCTAGTGTCTATCTCACCAGTTCAATTGACGTCAGCGTAAACGCTGATGCCATTCCTGGACTGAGGCAATGTCGATCACCATTTCCTCATGCATGACATAACGGTCATGGTCAATATTACACATGTTGTGTGAACCACATATTTCTGTGAATAATTATCATCAAACTATATATCCTGCTTAGTTTTATATTCCTTAATTCCGTAATATTAGAATCCAAAAGTACCGCTTAAGAAGGTTTAAGACCATAATGTATGTCACTTCACCTTTTTCCTCGTTCTCGTAGACCAGCGACTCGCTGGAAGTGAGCAACACGCGGTGAGGCGTGTGAACCGATTTAGTCTTCCTCAGTAAGCGCGTGCAATTTCGGTTACAAATACTGACAACCGTACGTAATTCGCATTGCGTTTCTGTTTAGTTGCTGATATTTACAGGTACAAAGCATCGGTAGTTATAAAGATGATAGGGCTCCTGATAGGTGAGGTACAAGGTGGTAGCCTCGCGTCGAATCAGAAAGACAGCTATCAAGACATTTAGGGAAATGTGTTCGTCTGGTTAATACGAGTCCCAAAAATATGTCACTATTGTAATTGCAAAGCAACGTAATCATCTACTTGTGGTAGATGCTCTCGGTTCCGCTCCTTGATAAACACCCTCTGCGTGTTTAATAACAATGACATTTTAAGTCGGCTATTTTTCCCTGCAAACTGCACAGCAGCACCGAAAACTTGATAGCTCATGTTTTCAATCCCACGACCGAGTCGTGAGAAGCTTTTGAAGAGAACACGAGATGATCAAGTGTCCCTCGGACAAATGGCTGTTGCTTGGAAATTTAATTTCTATGGTTGGTTTTGAAGATGTCGGGAGATTGGCAGCCCGAATGTCAATTACTGTCATTTCTCGCCTGAAGGTACTCATCAGCTATCGAATAGCGCTGGTGAACCACCCTCGGAAGTGCCACATCCGGGCGTCGATTAAAAAACAGATGCCACCAGCCGTGATCTCACTATTAACGTTTGGTCGGTCTTTCAAGGGCGAGGAAAATCTCCTGGATGAGGAAAGTTGTAAGATGATGCTGTTCACAACAGTCGCTCAAACAACAATACACACGCTTATGCGACAAGGAAGATTGCTGATGTGGAGGGGAAGGACACTTTCGACACGTCAGTCTCGACACCAGCATTGTATATCAGAAAAACATGTGTGACTTTATTAGAGATGTCACATATGCATGTGGGGGCACCACACAGTGATATCTTACGCTATAAACTCATACAATGCATGCAGAAGGTGCTTAGTACCGTCATGTAATGGCTGCCGATACAGAAATTGGGATGGGCATTTATTTGGCCATATATAATGGATGAACAGTGCATCGTGCTTGTAGTATCAAGCTAAGCGGCTGCGCATAAGAAAAAAACGATTATTTAACGGGAAGTTTCTCTACGTTACGGGCGCTCCCAGTAGGTAATATTCACGTGACATACCACAGCTCTGGAAGTCATCTAATTATTATTATTCAGTTGCAAGATTTTCTTTTAAGGCCTCAAGTTGTTCTTCTTCCTTGCAAATCCGGGCTGTCCTTTCCTCTCCACGTCGGAAATCGACACATACGCTTCAACGTGTGTGTCGTATTTGAGGGGCTTTTGTGAAAAGCGTTTTTTTAGATGCAGTTAGAACGTTTGTCCGCCCGTGACGGAAGAAAGAATTAGTGAACAATATCCAACGGTTAAAATATATTCAGGCCGGAACGTCAGCTCTATCTTTTCCGGGATAGGCATAATTTACCAGCATCACGGGAGATCTACATACAGATGCGGCTCACACCGAGACCTTATGCGCCCACCCAACTTATATCATGAACACAGTGATAGCTGTGTTGAATGCAGCGCGCAACAACCGATTCACAACTATCGGTAGGGGTGTGGATACCTCGGTCGATTAAAACGCGGTGGCTATGCGATAGACGCTCTGTGAGCGAGCTTGGAGCAAAAGATATTTAAGTAATGAGATAAAATCGGGCTGTCGAACCGGATTTTAGTATTCACAGATACTTTACCTGTGGGACTACCCAAAAATTGCCCCCTTCGTGTCCCTTGTCTCACAGCTGAGCCACGCAATGACAGCCCGAAGACCATTTATAAAAAATGTATTCCAGTAGGCGCGATATGGCCTATTGAAAAAGAATGAGTCTATTGGACCCGTCAAGAGCGAGTTAAAAAAATATCAGCTTTTCAACAAGCAAATCTCGTAAAGAGATGATACTACCAACGATTTGTCGGTCGTTGACAACAGCGTCCCGGCCTTTGTGAAAACATGGAAATCCCTGTTAGATATAGAAGCATCGTGCAATCGTGTGCAGTGGATGAAAATAGTAGACAGTGTGCGAAGACAACGAGAAACCGATACCCGATACCATATTTAGTAATTTCGCGGTTTAAAAATTCTAAAAGGTGTCAAAAATCGTTTTGGGGCTTGTATAAATTCTAAGAATCTTGGTAGCGTGGTAATGTGTAATTTAACGTATCGTCTAGATTCCATTTCTTGCCCCGGCTGAAGCATCATAAGCCATGGATCTGTGGAAGCTCAAAGCATTGGGCGCCACGCGGTAAAGGTTTAGTGTTTTGTGAATGCATATTTGCTATAAAGTCGTCAGTTTTTTGCGCTTGTATGAATGTGCGGTCAATTCGTTGATGACATTGGATTGTACAATTAGCAGCAATATTGTTAACTGCCTTGAGCGAAGCTCAAAAGGCAGAGGCAGCTGCAGACTCCCTAGTATATCTGAAGGAGACGGAAATTCGCGATGGCTACACGCCGTTGCAAATTTTGATCAAATTGGGTTTCTAGAAGCTACCTCATGTGGGACTGAAAAGCCGACAATATGTAGTTGCCTCGTGGACTTTACTCTATACAGTAAAGAGCAACACAGTACGTCGAACTACATGTCAATCTAGGTGTGTGTGCTTCGCGAGTACGAGTTTCAGGTCCTTATGTCATTAAGAAGGAGTCTACTATGTCACAGTATGTCAGTTCAGCTTGGCAACAGTGTTCAATTGTGTACCAACCGTGTGGGGTAGAGATACTACTATAGCTTGGGACGTGCAAGCTTATTCACTCGTGATTGAAGTCACCAAAAACAATTTACTAGTCCTTCATCACTACCCTCTGATTAAGGCTCTCGAGCCGCTCAAGTAATAATTGTGAGGGAGTGTGTAGAAGAAAACTCAAGAATATGAATCGCCGTAATTTGGTTTTAGGATTAGTTGCTCAGTTCATATTCGGCATCGATGATCTTGACGTTGCGGGCACTCACTGCAATGAGTGGTGTGGCTATCATTAAGGGTCTGATGTTATGGATACGTCTATGGTCCTTACCACAAAGCAGTGTGACAATGTATACGCTTCATATCGTGCAAAGCATGAAGTGGGTTAAATGAGAGAGTAAATGCCGCTACTCGATGTCGACAAATTGTGTCAGAAAGGCTAACGGCGATAAACAAATCGCGGATGTTTACAACGAGCTAGAAGCTGCCACATCCACAGCGTAAACGCCCATTGTTACGATGGATGTACTGCATAGCATCATTACGCTCGTACTTTGTAAAGCGCTCTTGATCTAGTTGATGGGTATATTCAACTGCTCACGAGAGTCCCCCCATTGCAGAAGGTGCTTAAAGTGGGATACTCTAACAGTCCTCAATCATTGTCCAACATACAGCACGTCTGGTAAAGCAGCTATTTATGCTGCATCGTGCATTCGCGTGGACGGATTTTGATAATCTATACGTCCACAGTCATGCAGATCAAGGCATGGGCTGTGGTTTTCCTATTGAACATTTGCGAGCTGTGATCAAATAGTGATGCAAATAGGCGGTTCGCCAGTAAGGATAAATGCGTCTTTATGGCTGACAATATTTGACTTTGATATGATTCGTTGAGAAGCGTGGCTAGGGTATGCATCACAAAGAATTTATGTAATAGCCAATGGACATATTGCTATACCAGAGGGGAATAATGGAAGTGACTCAGTTTTACTAATTCCTTGCATTAGCTCGGTACGAATATAAAATCGTGACACCGTCGCCAAGGAAGCCAAATAGTGCTGGAGTGTGACAGACAAAGCAGTCTTCTTGGCAACAATAGAAGCGTCATATGTGCCACAATTTTTGTCCTAGCCAATCCGGACTGCGATTTTCAGGCGGTCTGTGGCACTCGATCCTCAATATAGGCTTTCATTCAGCTCCAGTTGTCATTATGGGGATGAGCGCGTCATCGTGCTTGCACTCGTAAGTTAATGCGTCAATAAGCACAGCGACATCTTCGCCCTATCTCACGCATGGCAAGATCGTTATATTTCTTTGCCAAATGTGCTTATAGCATAAAACACAAGTCGAGTCTACTAAATGAAGTAGCAGACGCATTTCTGTGCTCCCCGACGAAATGAGCTTTCACGCATTCCCATGATGAAGTTGCGCTTCGACGAGGCAATATGTAACGGAGTTACACGCACCTTGGTATGAAGAGTTGGGTCACTCAATATGGTGTGACCACACAACAGGGTGGCTACACCTTAACAAGAAGTCACTGCGTGGCTGGACTGCCAGTAGTTATGCATTTTCATTAGGTTTTATTGTTTGATTAGGATAACCTATAGATTAAGATATAGGCACTTTGCCGCAAATAAAACAAAGATACACAATCTACATTTTGAGCGGAAGATTTTGTTTGCCTTGTGTTAAGATTGTGGGTATTCTTGACGTAAGCGGATTGCGATCCGCTACACTCGTACTGGTTCTAAGTATAGAACGAAGGTCACCGACCTTAGCTTAGCTTCGTCTTAGCGAAAAAGCTACGGCAGCCTCGCTGCACGGCTTTTATGCACGATCCGTATTCAAGATCATGGGGCTAATCGAAGCTGGGCCCTGCTGATCTCTACCTCTTTGAGACTCAGCAGACATCAGTTCATTCCCACTGTGTCAGCAAGCGTGTGAAAATCCAAGCCCTCAAAACTAAATGATATTTGCTTGGAGATTGGCTTCGAACTATGGACGATGATGAGGTGCTACTGGCAGCGATTCTCATCGAACGATCATAAAGTTAATTTCATCTTTTTGAGACCTCTTGGCCGCTCAATAAGTGCCACATGATTGATTAAATCACAGTCTTTCGTAGCAGAGCCGTGGCCTTGTAGCGTACGGGCCCGACGACATAAAGCCTTTGAAAGTAAAGAAGCAGCTGGTTCGACTGTAAGCTTGACCGGCACAAAGGTTCTACAAGTATGGTAGTTTCCTTATTGTCCAACACTCGGGTTCCAGGGTTGAAATGGAGTTAAATCATTCCTAACATATTTATCAGTATTTCAGTAATGTCATACACAAGAGTGTGATGATGAGTGCCGCAAGTTATTATTAAGGAAGAATGGTTCCCAACTCGATAGCACAATAAAGGCTCATAAGCATTACGAAAAGCTCTGGTCCTGCTCCCAAGCTGAATTATTGCGAAAATGCGTTATAAATTCAAACTTGTACTATTGTCACAGTGAAAAAAAGTTGAATTCCAACGACGAAAACCTTCGCTAAATCCCCGGCGTTGAAGAACAGTATCCAGTACCTGTCAGTTGACACTGTCAGAAGCCTCCGCAAATTTGAGGCAAATGGCATCGGCAAGAACTCGAGATTCACAACTGTTACTGTAATATTAGATATGTAAGAAATGCCGTAACATATATGGATTTGTACTTTCATAATTTTAAATGCCATGGGACCGCAGTTATATTCTAATTATGCTCTAGGCCTTCTAGCTTATGAATGCTAAAGGAACGTGCAATTATTATGCTTTAACAAGGCTGAACCCATGGCTATCTCAATCGGTCGCGTCCGAAAGTGGGGCCTTTCCAATCTTGTTCTTAGAAATCATTGCGCCGAACAGAAGCGTGCTCGCTGTATAGAGCTCTGTAATAGTGAGGATAATTTCTCCAACGTTTGACTGATACATTTCTGGTGTCTCAAAAACGAGAAGAGAAGAGAAGAGAAGAGAAGAGAAGAGAAGAGAAGAGAAGAGAAGAGAAGA
>NW_020188969.1:604991-605110 GCF_900000015.1 Plasmopara halstedii
CTCGCCACTAAGATCACCCCGGCGCAGAGCATGAAGATCTTCACGGCTCCCAAGAGCGCCAAGCGCAGCTGGACCGAGCACTACCTGTACTTGGTGGCGGTCAGAGAGGCGTGCGGAGG
>NW_020188969.1:605177-605333 GCF_900000015.1 Plasmopara halstedii
CGCCCTTCTTGTTGTCCCACCGCTTTCAAATGTGAGTCAAGTAGCGCGGGAACTGGACAGAAAGGCAGGTGCTTTTGGCGCGAATGAGGGCTTGCTGCGATCTCCAACAATAGAAGATCCTGCTCGCTGCTGGTCGTCGCTCTTCTTCACTCTTCT
>NW_020188969.1:605343-605486 GCF_900000015.1 Plasmopara halstedii
GCCCAGGAGTCTAGCAAATCACAGCGCGAGGGGGCTGGTCGGCCTGGGATGCGGAGGCGGAAGCAGCTGGATATTTCATCTTCAGAAAGGGGAGTAGCAACTGGAGTGGAGGGCTGGGGGTTGGGGAGTACTTCTAGGGATTT
>NW_020188969.1:605496-605751 GCF_900000015.1 Plasmopara halstedii
AAAGTCGACCAAGTCATTTCGGTGAGGGGTCATGTGTGACGTTGCACCACTGTCGATCAGCCAGCTTGCTGATTGCTCTTTCCCCACAGCAAACGCTGCATCACTACCACTAGAACAATTTCTGGGACGGTTCTCGGCAGCTTGACAGTCCCGTTTCATATGACCAGTCTGGTCACAATTAAAGCATTTTCCCCGATAACCGCCGCTTTTGCGTGGCGCGTAATTCTTGCGACCACTTCCTCGTCTGCCCTTGTT
>NW_020188969.1:605761-605911 GCF_900000015.1 Plasmopara halstedii
ACAACTTAACTCTTCTTCGCCATAAAGTAAGCCACCACATATCGTGGATAATCATCCACAAAAGTCAAAATGTACCTAGCACCTCCTTTCATAAGTGTCTTCATTGGTCCCATCACGTCTGTGTGAACTAATTCCAGTACACGTGATGTC
>NW_020188969.1:605921-609414 GCF_900000015.1 Plasmopara halstedii
TTTGTCAAAAGTGAAAGATTTCTTGAGGCTACTAATAAATAAACGACCGATCACTATTCGTAAAAACCCGTTAGGTTGGCTATAATAATTGATCTATATAAAGAAATAGAAACAGAAATTTACGCATATAAAATGATTTTTCATAAAAAAGGTTAAGATGATTATTGATTTGTAAAAGAGATTGACCTTATGCTGACTGAATAATAAAAGAAAAGAACTCTTTCTGCTGAGTCCGGTATATAGTATGTTGTTATGGCTTGCAGCAAACCCACATATGCTGTGTCTGACCCGTACGCCGTACGAGTGGCCGCATCAATTGAAAACTCGTGCGAAAACTCACAATCGGGGCAGCATCCCGTACCAAATCGATTCATACCTTATTCCAGGCGTATACTTGGCGAAGAAGGATATTCATCTTGTCATTCCCTATGTGAAATGTGGTGATAACACCATATGCTAAATGACGCGAGATCTATATAGCCAGAAAACAAATTTATCGGCGCATATGAAACGCATTCTCTAATGGTTATTAGATGATTCAAGCACACACAACCAAATAAGCATCTCGTATGAGTGTCCTGATCCGGTTTCGCATGCTCTGCACGACTGTGGAAGAATTTATCGCCAAAGAAGGCTTGTCCATCGATACGATGTGGCATTCAAAGCTGTGTCACCGGACGATTGACCGTTGCTGGTCTGTCTTTGAGATCGACACCATTACATCCAAATTATTTTCTCGATGTGACTCATCGCAAAAAAAGAGATGGTCACTTCTCTTTCTTATGAGCAGAAAAAATATACTCTATCTGGACCAAGAGCTGCCGCAGCTGCCCGTGCTGTTTGTAGTCCCCATTTTTTCGAAATTAACTTTTGCACCATTATGATGGCTACAATTACTTCATTACAAGCATACACAATTTACCACTCGCCGTCGCTTTTCTGACACCGTCGGTCGGTGCCGATTGTCAAGATTGATATTCTCTCAATAAACCTGCTTCGTGCTTAGCACGAAAAAATGACGTTACATAATTAACTTGGTAGTGACCACTATCGATTGACACTTCGGGAACCGAGCACGCACTCCCCTATTAAAAATTTAATGAAAAATCTAACTAATACAAACTCATTGACAAAACGCGGTGGAAATCTCGTCTCCATGCACCACGTCGTGCGATTTCTTCAATACGGGATATAAGAATATATTTTCGTGATCTCCTATGGAATTGAATCGCTGCAAGTCGCAAGAAGAAGAGCTAGGCCTGAACTTAACAAGAATGATATATTCATGACGCAATAGAACCGTACGCTTGAGTCAGCACTGCCCGGTGACGCCTCTCACAGTCTTACAAATCCCGGGATTATGATGTTAGCAACCAACAAACTTGAGCGGTGAGCCTAAATCTCAAAATACTGTTCATTTTTGTACGACTGGCCCCATTGACCACATTTTTACGAGGAACAAGAGTTGGGAGCCTAAATCAGTTACGTCGCGCTTATGAAGACGCCATCGTTTCCTGCACATACATGTTAGCCTATCCCGTGACAAAATCCGACTCATTGTACTTCTCAGCCGGGCGAAGGGGGCAGGTAATGCTCGACGAAGAGAGAAAAAGAAATGTAAAGAGTGAACATTTTATATTATTGAAAATGAGGCGTCCGCGAGTGAGCGGGCTACTCCAGAGCAAAGAGGCCTATTTGCTTTCTCTCTGTTTGACTGGAAATCTTGTCCCTGGCTTTTTCATAAAAATTCAATGTTGTTACCCCATTTGACCCTCACGGCACGAAAGCCGTCCTTGAAACGCAATGCGAATCTCATTGATTACATGAAAGGGATATGGAGGATGTAGAACGTCACGGTGCCAGCCGCAACTGATCAAATTTAATCCATGAATGGTGATCATTACAGCTTTGAGAACATTGTATGAGGCCATTGAGTTGATCTGAAGTTTTCCTCCTATATATTTACCGCTAGTTTTGCCTGCAATAACGGGTGGAAATGAAAGTTGAACGTAATATTTTGGTCATGTTGGCGATGCGGCAGGTCTTTTACCACGAAATCGATAGTTACATCTAACTAACGTGATGTCATCAACGAGGTCGGACTCGATCACGTTGGCTTTCCATCGAAACTCCCACTCGGAACCAACTTTTCGATGACAAACACCATGCATCACTTTATGCTCACCGTGCTTTCAGCATTTACGTCTGATTGAGGAGTTTGAGCGACCACTAATCAAAATAAACACCATTCGCTATTTTTCCAGCTCATAGATTGTTCACTTTCGCTTTTATCAGCAGGGACGAGCGTGTCTACTAAATTATGCGTTATCTTTTGGTGATTGAAACCTACCCTGTGTGTATGGATTGTTTAACGACAAACATTTTGCGTGTCGGTGTTGACCTCGCGCTACGCCAACCATTTCACACGGTTATGCCGTGATCATGTCGGCGTCATTAGGATTTTGGCACCGGGAGGTCGGAGTCATCGTTGAAAAGGTGTTGGGAGCCGATAATTTGATTTCGAGGGGGTCAGTTGATCAGTAAAACGGAAATCCTTCATTCACCATAGCAAGCAGCTTCAATTAAACCGCGTGCCTGGCGGGCACGAGGCAATTTGTTGCTTACGGGGAAGTGAGACAATCATAATTATGTTTTTGATAGCCACCAAATGCGTCACACAACCTTCGCCTACTACTGAAAACTATGAGACACGAACGACAAATAGGCACAGCGAAAGCACATCAGCTGTTGATACACCACCGCATCCTGCTTTCGACTACCTGAAGCTTGAATAACGACTAAAAGAGTATCATTTCCAGCTCACGACCTTTTATTCACCGCAACCTCTAGCATTTGACCAAGCCAAACTTAAGCAAAAGATGACTCTGCGTTAGTTTTTTATTATCGATCATTGGTTTGAAAAGCTCCCAGGCCCAGCAGTGGACAAACTTCTTGCAACGTTAAAATTTACTTAAGACTTTGGTTGCATTATTGCCAAAATTCCAACATATCAAACTTTAGAAGTTGCCTGCACTGCACCGTACACGATTGTCGTAAGCGGCGCGTTGAGCCGACAGAGCAATGCACCCACATTAGTGCGACTAACAACGCCGAATTCGATCATTACACGCGAGTCAAGCTTCGATTTTGTTTCTACTGTTTGTCATCCATAATCGATTGCGAGCTCAGCAATTAAATCATCGACGTTAAAGATGTAACTACCGTCACTGACATACGCTCGGAGCATGATGTCATAATGACAGGATGTCCTTCTGATATGATCACGCCACTTAATGCAGTACGGGGCAACCGATGACCGTCATTAAGATTGCGGCAATGTTTACGGTGAGAATTATGATTCCAGATATGACGACAACTGTACCGGGGTTACACGAACCCTGATAACAAGAGTGTGTGTGTCACACGAGATGTGCTTGGTGTGACCACACCCAAACAAGAATACGGTACGGGGCTAGGTAGCCAGTAGTTATGC
>NW_020188969.1:609424-610485 GCF_900000015.1 Plasmopara halstedii
CCAAACTCAAGGCACCCCGTCGACTTCCTTCGGATTGTCGCCCTGCAACGTATGGGTTGACCCCTAAAGCTCCCGCGAGCTCTGTGTCTTCGATCGCAAGAGCTCAGGGCCACTTCATGAGCTCGGGTCATGGCCCTTCTACTTTCCTACCTATTACCGGGAAGCGCGGGGCGTCTGATGACAAAGGATGTTCTGATCTTTCCGATCAAAAGCGTCCACGGGGACTGGGCAATCTTGCCGAAGTGGTACCTCAAACTCCCTGAACGTCGGGATAACCCAGCCACTTTACCAGATACTGGGTTTGGCCCTGGTGACGACATCGTCTTACTAGACGTTCCACGTGATGGTGGACGTCACCGTTCTCATCGAGAAGAGTCATTGGCGGGCGGTGACGACCGGGTCGACCGCCGTCCGGTGACTCGTGATGCTCTTCGAGCCCTTGAAAACGAGGTCCTTCGTGATCGGAGCTCTGCTGAACGTCATGCTGAAGTAGCATATCGCTGTGCGGACGCTCTTGACGATTTAAAGCTCGTCGTGTGCCGGCTGCCTCACCTTGAGGATTACCGCGCTCTATCGGAGCGACTTCTAGCCATGGAGCAGGCGAATGCATCGCTGAAGGCAAGTTGGAGCGCTTGGCTCCATTGGAAATGGAGGTTGTCGCACTCCGTGCTCAGAACCAGTTGCTGGTTTAACTTCTGGGTGGCGAGGGCCGGTGGGACCCGCTCCGGCGCCAACGCTTCCGCGTTCACCTGCGCCGGATCCCGGTACGGCTTGAGCAAGCCCACGTAAAACACCGGGTGGGTGCGCGTCCGTTTCGAAAGGTTCAGCGTATATGCTAGGCACCGCTTGGCCACAACCTTAAACGGTTTGATGAACCGTGGACAAAGATTCGTCCTGAAGATAGCAGAGGCTGCATGTGAAGGCAGGTTTTTGAATTTAATAAAACGAGGTCCCCGACCTAGAAGCTTTCCACTTTGCCTCCTCCTATTTCATCTGCATACTGTTTCTGCAGGTCTTGGCTTTCAGCCATCGCATCGCGAACGTGTTGTAGGACACTCAGT
>NW_020188969.1:613672-614383 GCF_900000015.1 Plasmopara halstedii
TTCAGCGGTGTAATTTTAACAAAAATGGTAGTGATGGTGGTGAATGGGACGATGGTCGTGGGCTACTAGCTTTATTTATGCTGTAAATAAGAATTTAAACTGAGCAAATACGCAATATACGTAACTATGAGTTTAAATGACACTTTATTTATCTATGTCACGCTTGTAAAAGAAGAGCAAGTTGAGAAATAATTTTTATAAGAGCCTCTCGATTTCACGCACCCGTCGAGCATGTATACAGCAACTTGGCCTCGTTGAGTCAAAGCTTCCTCGCTGTTATCTACTTACATTTTTGCTCTTTTATGTCCAGAGTGGGATAACAGCAAAATAAAACTTTTATGATTATAACTGATACTAATGGATAAACATATGTAAACTCATATCAAAATATACATTTAATCAATTTAATTATAGACTAACTTTATTGCTCAACGTGAAGCTGACAATCCGCACGTGCCAAGACCTCTCCTTTACAAAGTGTCATTATTTCCATTGGTACAGATACATCTAAATAATCACTTACAATATTGTGATGTGAATTCGTATAGTTACACTAGATTGTATCTGTACAATTTCACGGACTTTGTGCACCATTTTACAGCAATTTCTCCTTAACAGCCGCATTCACCACTACGCGGTCCACACTGAACTTCGTCCTTCTTTGTCTTTTAAATATATTGCACAAAAGCGAGTGCTCAGCGAGCACCCACT
>NW_020188969.1:614393-615113 GCF_900000015.1 Plasmopara halstedii
AAGACACTGCAACTCAATTTGTTGGAATTTACCAACTTCTTTGCTCAATGAGCCCTGTGTCCACGCCGCGAAAATCACCAAGTCTCGCTGGTTCTGACAGCGAGCACGGGCAGAGCCCAACGTCGTCCCTCCGCACGCGGTGCAACATCGGGCAGTGCGTCCGCATCACCGAGGGATGTATATCCTAGGCTCGATGAGCCCAAACGTCGCGCTCCGCGCACGCTTTTAGTGCCGAGTGGCCTCGTTGAGGATGTGGTCGACTATGAGTCTGCACCTCTTTTCCCACATGGGATGACGCGAGCTGCACCAGCAGCGTGACACGAGCCCTGCTCGCGCCTTGCGAAACCCATGTCCGCTCCCTGAATTCTCGTCAACTGAGGAACGCTGTGTAATCACTAATGACCTCGACGAGGAACAGACGCGGCAGCTTAAAGCTGTCATAAGGCGGCTCTCAAGCGTGACCATCCACGGTCGGTCATTGACCCTCGTGTGGCATATGGCTTCCGCCCAGCGGATCCCGTTGTGGAAGCGAAGGACGCGGTAACTCGATCATTACGCGTCCACATCATCGGGCCCCCGGCCAGAACGGAAGATAAACTTCCCACACGGAAAGCTCTTCGAGCTCGTTTCTTGATCCCACAAGTAGTGCTCGCCCCTGGCGGAAGCACTACAGATGACGAAGCGCTCTTTGAGCGATGGATGCAACGGCACCGAAAACTT
>NW_020188969.1:615123-625804 GCF_900000015.1 Plasmopara halstedii
GTTTTAAACTTTAATAAAGGAGTACTCCATTATAAAATCTTCGGTAAAGTTCAGTATCATAAATCAATTTGAGCGAAGTTATAAACAAAATAACACAACAGATTTTAACAATTTGAGCCAATTAGAATCAATTACAATGTGGAAGTCTAATTGATGGTTTGGTGTAAAATACTCCAGTATGCAACACTAAAAATTCTTAATATGCAATAGAGACACAACTTTGTGAATACGATGGCTATTATTGTTCTTTCAAAAGCAGCATATCTGCAGCTGACAAAGACATTAAATAACAAGATGAAACTAGCGTGGAGTCCTATTTTGACAGGCAGGCATACAACACTAAAGAAGATATCATTCAAGCAGTAATGAACTATCATACATTTATTGTCCGTCAATACCGGGTCGTGGTCAGTGATACACGTCGATACAAGGCTGTATGTTCAGTCGAGGGTTTTTCTTTTATACTGCAATTTTTGTCTACATCACGAATAAAGAAGCCCTAAATTTATTCCTCATTTGTGTCTTGTTGGGACTAATAAAGCCAATACACGTAATGGACGGGAAAATATCTGGCAAAAGATGAGAGGGTAAGGGGAGTTTCCAGGATCGTGAACGAAATGATACAACTATTAAGCGGTGGAAAAAACGGGTTATTCTACAGCATATATGAATTGTGCCAATGCCCGCAAGTTATTGGAGTACGAGCTCTATGTTGATGAATAGCAGCAACACGCAATGCTTCCATCCTCTGTGAGCCTTAAGTAGTCAATGGACACAAAGCGATTATTGAAAGTGTGAACAACATCTTTGTGAGAATGGCAGTAGTGTAAGGAAAAGGAACTTCAACATTATGCATCACGTGGTATGACACTGGATGAAACATTTTTGAACACGACAATTGGTGGGACACTTTTGGTGGCTTGCTTTTGCAATAGAATTAAGAAGATTCAAATGGTTGGTGTATTATTAGTATCCATTAAAAATCAAGACAATTGGTTGTTCTTTTTGCGTTTCGAACTATCATACCTCCCGGCACCACCAACATTTGTGATCTCAGATCGTGACAGAGATCTAGTTTCTCCCGTTTAAGCGGTGGATTGGATTCCATATCATTTTTTGTACCCGACATCTAATGGAAAATTTCGATCGCAAATTTAAATGCAAGGAATTGAAGAAAACTCCTGAAGTTTAGCACGTACGCTTACTGAGGGAAATTTTCACAGGGAAGTTGCACGTATGCGAAAATTAAGACCACATGCAGAAAAGGGGATATTGGTCGAGATAAGTGGCCGTTGTGGTTAAACTTAAATCTTCGTTACAAAAGTCTTACTTCAGATCATGTTGAATCGGTAAATGGTGCCTTGGTTGGGATACGAAAGTTGCCCATTCTTGATTGTTTAATGATAACTGAACGATATGTAGGGAGGAAATGGGCAGCTAATTGCCTATCCTCTTCAACAAGTGGCTCCCATACAGTAAGAATCACCAAGCACATGAACAAATATTAGGCACTACTAGCTTACAAGCAGTACAGTTTTTCGATTCGGCTTATCTTCTCAAATATCCTTTGCACATACTGGCAGCCCGCCTGTTGAGTATGCGGCTATGTTTTCGGATACATATGATTGCTGCTGGGATTTTGACAGAAATATACAAGCTTTTTGTGAGCATGCATTGTATTGTTTGAAGAAGACTAACGGTTTGGATATTGCAGATACCATCTTTACCAGCTACTTATCGGGCTGCGTATAGTTTACAGGACTTAACATTACAACCGCCAATATTCTAATGTGATCTACGAATAGAACAAGTTTCAGCACCACATATCAATAAGAAACGAGGTAGACCGAAGAAGAAAAAGAAAGCGAGAGTTGCCACTTTGCTTCTGGAAAATGAAACAAAACGCTTTTCTCATGACTCCAAGTGTGGAGCTAGTGGACATAACAAGCGATGCACGACTTAATTAATATGAAATGCACTTAAGCTCCCGCTTATTTAAAATATATTGCTCTGAGTTTGTTTTCCGCACCAGTATGCTAACTCAAAGATTGTGAATATTTATCCTCTGTTTGGCTGGAGCCGCTATGATTTTAGATTGTAGAAACCATCCACTCTGCGTCAAAGCCTCCTCTGAGGCTTTGACGCTAGTTACTTAGCATACTGATGAGTCACTAGTACACTCTTCAAACAATCGGTCGCTTTGTAGTTCTATATCGTGTGGGTATGAACAGTTGCTCAAGGCACCAGACCACTGGCCACTCGTTTGTGAAGCGAGCGCTTCACCACTAAGCTATGGCACCATTTGGTCTAGCGATATAATGAGATTATTTTTATAGATATTGTGTGAAGTGCAGTACAGGTGGTTTGTTATGAGTATATTACGGAAAAACCCCTCTCAAATGAATTGTAAACAAAACTGGAGTATATATTTTATTTCAACTTGACATTAGAGTAATTTATCAGAGTAAGTTAATTTTTTCATAGTCCTAAATTATTAATTGCCTCATCTTCTTTTTTGAGACCCTTGAAAATTATATTTGAATCTGTAGTCGCCCCATCTTCTTTCTGGTTCATTTTAGATCCATATGCGGTGGGCTGGGAGGTTCTGATGCAAATTAACCGAGTTACGCGTTGTGCCAGAGGTGAGCATTCATACGCGCACACATAGTGACCTCGTACCTCCATCAGCGGTTACAGTCTGAGTACTTATCGTGTTGAGGTCTTCCAACGAATAATGCTCTACACACAATGTGTCTCTCATGCTCCTCCCTCAGCAATTGATGTACGTGGTATTGTGTGCTCAAAAACGGAAAACGTGTCTTGTATAAATGCACAAGGATGTATTTTGCGCCAGTATGCATATTATATAAAAAATACATGTCCTTTCGTTTGAGTGTCCGAAATTCCAACATGTTGGGTCTAAGAAGAAGATTGGCATTTCATGTTGGGCCAGACATGCAGTACAGATAGTTTCATTGTCACACAGTAAATCACATAGCTAGTATTTACTCAGACCGAAGTAGTGTTGCTCTTGAATAAATATGCAAACTGAATACCTCGTGTAGATCGCAAATAGTACTATAATATTCTATACTTATTCCTTACACATTGACTTATACAGCTGAAAATCGCAAATCAAATACCGCAAATAACAAAATATTGGTATTTACAAAGAGTAAAGTTTTATGAAATAGTAAAACGTGTATGTCTAGTATAACAAGACAAGTTTTGTTATCTTGGGCAGCTTAGGTAACAGAATGCGGAACAGAAAGTGCAACTTCAGTGCAAAGAGGACGGCAATTTATCGCACGTGGTAGCACCTGAAGTCAACTCCACAGCTGAGTCATGAAAGAAAGGCTCCTACTGCGGGGATGAAACATGTTAAATTGAGCCCCTGTCTTTGGGACAGATCGACTAGCTAAACACGTCATGATTATCTTGCGTCGAGACAGAATCAGAAAATTGGCCACCATGTGGCCGAAAGCGGTAGTAGCTCGCCTGCAGGTGCTCATCAACATCGGAACGAGCTGATGAGGTATGTCCAGGAGCACCCAACGGGCGCCTTTTAAAGAACAGGTGTTTTCCTCGGTGAGATCGCTTGAATAAATTGAGCGTCTAGGCCTCTGAGGGCCGGAACAAAAAAATCATCTCCTCTGGATAAAGAAAGTAAAATGGCCATAGATTTGGCCGTGCTTGGTCGGAGCCGCATTGCGTCACGCTTGCGATCACACACTTAGGGGTCGCGCGCAAGCATGGGCACTTGCGTGTAATACTCTCGGTCAAAGAGGAGCCCCCATCTTAAGACAAAGTGAAATTACAAATATAGCGGGTCTTTGCACCGCCTCACAGAGGTGTATTAGGAGCGTTCGAAGCTCTAAGTATTCCGTCAAGCAAGGCTAGAAGTGCTGGACTATATATAGCAGTTTGGAAATCTTATCGCCACAATGGCGTCTGACTCTCTTCCGTTGGCGGAAATAGATAACATCTTTATGGACAGTCTCCGATCGGATACGGTTATCGCTAAAAAACATTCTCGTTCACCTTACCTTTTTCAAAATGATTGTGGGCGTCGAATCCGATGTAGAGCCCAGCTTCATGTCGCAAGGGCAAGATCTGGCGCTGACAATGTTGCTTTATAACACCTCAGAGGCGATGAAAAATTGTAATGCTTTGGAGGGACAGAGATATCGGAGCAAAAGTACAACTCCATTGCGTCGTGATTATTTCAACTGCGGTGGGTCAAATCATTTGTGCACTGCGTGTCCTTTTTATCATCGCTGAGCTATACGAAGGTCAGGCTCTCACGCAAGAGCGAACGCCGAACGCAGCATGTGTGAACGTTAAGTCCCAGTAGGCACAGGTTGACTTACTTTATATTATGTGGACACCATGTTCGATAATAGGTCCCAGAGAGCCACCTAAAAATGTGGTGGGACTGTAGTTGGCTGATAATGATTATGTCCTAGGCTTTGTGCCATGAAAAGTCCCAATGATTTCAGAAGCGTCGTGCAGTAACACACTGCGCGCGACTTTCGAAAATGGTTACGGTACACAGAGGCATTGAAGATATCAACTCCATATACGTTAGTTGTACGTCTTGCGTCAGGAACACCATTAAAAATATCAAGGTTTATGTAGAGCTTTCAAGCAAAAAGCGAGGACTCGCGGAACGTCATCTCGCCCTTGTGCAGAACGCGAGACATGATCTCATTAAAAAAGGGAATGGCAGAAACGCCACGAGTTATGGTCATTTGGAAGTAAAAACGCCAATTACCATAAACTTTCATCCTGATGGAGCATTAGCGAGTCGTGAATCCCAACACTGCCATACCCAGAAGCGCGTTCAATATGGGCACAAAGCTGCGATAGCTTTCAAATTTGGCATTAGATGATCCAAAATTGATAGCACTGGTATTTCTGAGTATGTCGAGCAAAGATTGGAAGGCAGGAGCAGCTGTGAGTCAGGGTCTTGGAATGAGACGAAAACAGGCGATTGAATATTGCGGTCCTCGGAGTGTATCGCTGTTGAGACAAGAAAAGTCATCGATATTTCGTGGTCCCCAGAGTGTTTATCTGGTGGACCGTTATGAAGCAGCTGCGAGCTGTTGTTTCCTGATCCAAGGTCGGTAGAGGATGGAAGCGACTGTGTGTCGCAATCACCCGCACCAGAGCCGGTGCAACTGAAGTGCAACTATAGATCGCAAGTTGAGTGGCTAGGCGCTGAAAAAAAGGAATAACTCATTCTTGTCACTGTGGGTTGGTCAATAGGGTTGTGAGTGCTTGCTCACTACCTCCAGCAGATGCTCTTATAGATCTAGATGAGCTATACCCTAGGAATTTGTGAAAGGGAATGTAAGGTGGTGAAGTCAACCAAATGGAACAGTTGGTGTTGGAGGGGTAGCTGAGATTCTTACCCACCCCGAATGAACATGTCATCAAGAACACTTGCAGAACACTGAGTGCGATGAGTGAGACGGCTATGCAGTATCCTACAAATCCTTCGAGCATTTGATGAAAAAAGATTACGACGTGGTGACAAGAGGCCCACCACGCATGTTGTCCCAGGATCGGAGAGTGCGTCATAAAGTAAACATGGTGCCTGGAGCTATATACTCCGTTCACTAGACTACTCAAGGAAACAATATGACGTCATATACGCTTTCATTCGAGTGATGCACAAAGTGAATTTAGTGAAAAAGCTCTCAATTGCACGTCTGCATCGCTGTGCCGTACTTAAGGGCGTGCTGCATCACAGAATTCGGCTGTATTATGTTTACCCATGCATACGCATATGGAAATGAAGAGATTGTATTTAATTTCAAATGAATAACACAGATTGATTTTGCATATTTAATGGAGCAGTTTCGAGGATACGACCCATTACAGCATTTTTTGGTAAATTGGAACCTTGTCATCAAGTCTATACCACTATCTGAGCATGTGCATTATTGCGGCAAGATATACCGTGTCTGATGCGAATTTAAAATCTCCAGAAGAAAAACTTAAGTTAGCGTGGTAGATCTCAACACATGAGAACGCAAAATCCATCACTTAAACTGCATCACTTGGTTTGTATATTATCGTACAATTTGTCGCCTCCATGCACCCAGCCAAATAGTTCGCTTCGACTGCACGGATGCAATACAACATCGGTCTGTTGAAGCCGTACTAATCCGTAATCTCCGACCGCACCAGATCTTAACTACTTTTGTTGGTATCGCTAAGTCGTGCACGCGAGGAAATGTCTTGGTACGGCTATGTCTGTCAGCACCTCCAATGGATTTTAGCTTCAGCATGAAAAGAAAGACACATCACGAAATGAAGCTCGTGTTTACTTTGAATGTTTCTGTGGCTTCATCGTATGAATGGAACCGTTCAAAAGATGGCTGTTCTTTCTAAATCAGGATTCCACATCAAGACTTTTTGATGCAATCGAATGATTAGATCGTTTGCCCACCAAGTCCTGGCGTAAGTGCACGTTATCTTTCGCTTTGTACATCACGGTGGAGTAATATCTGATGGATCGCTTTAACTGCCTCAGAGCGCTCCGCCTTGCATCATTGATTAATTCTTCAATAAAGCAAAAGCTGCGTGCTCATGCGCGCCGGACGACACGTCGAAGTAATTTCGAAGGAGATGGATCTTTCTGGTTTTTAGTACATCTACAAACACCACATGCTTCACAACCAATTGACTCAAGTCTCAATCAAGTCTAAGCTTTCGGATCTCAATCAGGTGAGGCTTATGCATTGATCAAATTGATACGTTGTTACTTGTATACCCGATCTTTGAACAACCGTCATTGAGATGTCACACATCGTACTAGTGTACCTACGGTGTGATGGCTGCAACAATCTTGTAATTCGCTGTTGTACAGATGCGCATGATGCACACGGATACAAATATTGTTCGATAATTCAAACACGTAAACATGTACTGGAAGGGTGAAGTCAAATGGCAGCTGTGCCATGCCAGTCGGATCCATGTTCGTATCACGACGGTCCCGTGGAGCTTGATGTGGTGCTTGCTAACTCTTAGACATGCGAGAAAAAAAAGATTCATGGAATGGCAATTTGTGGAATGCTCAAATATCTCTGCATGTGTGAAATGTATTCATCATTGCGAACATACTTTCACATTAGTGAAGAAAAGTGTTTTCTGAATTGATATTGCAAACCAAATAAAAAAAAATGTCATTTATTTAGCGCCGATACTGATTCGCTTTGTAATCAATAACATTATCACCATCACCGCCGCAATATCCGTAGCTTAGCACAAGCTTGTTAAGTTTCTGCTGGTATATCTTGTCTTGAATGGCTCTGTCACGTACCTTCATTCATAAAATTAGCATTGCCGACTAATGTCATCGAACTTGACATAAGCAGGGCACATATAAAGCACGTTCAAAGCGTGTAACGGGCGTTCATTATTGCTCAAACAATCGATTTTGATGTCCACTGAGATTCTCGCAAATCATCCGACACAGTGCCATAATTTGTGCCCCACTTTTCGTTGCCATTTATCGGCGACAAGATCGGATTCGAGCGAGGTGTCATCGACTGACGCATCGTGAGCATATAGTCTGGATACTCCTCCATTTGCAACACAGGCATTCGCCATTTCGCCAAAACGTCTGGTGTCCATACGAAAATAAATACACCGATGCAAAATGCGGCAATGATGTGACCACAAAATGCTGCGGGTACAGTGCAAACAGGAGCAGCTTTAGCTTCTGGAATGATCTTGATCCAGAGTACGTAGACGTTGTAACTTGGTAACAACACACGTGCCAAGAACCAAAACACGTACGTCGTGTAAAAGAAAAACTCGTGGGTCTTGCTTTTGCCGTAACCCAACTGCTCCATAAACGTCGTGATGTTAAGCGGGATAACAGCAAACTCGACCATGAGAAAGAGTTGCAATAAGTACAAGTCCATGCCGCAGCCTGAGTGCATGGTATAAATGAGATATGGCAATCTGAACCAAGCAATCCATCAGTATGAGCAAAATTAATCAGGATCGCAACACTTGAAATAATCTCAACGTACACGGCAACCATGTGGTGGATAACAAAGACTCGCCACATCGGTACTTGCCATAGCATCAGCACAACCAGATCGAAGAGAAAATAACCACAAGCTGCAGCAAAGGCACCGAATCAGATCAGCAGCCATGATATGCATTCAAAGACATACATCGTTTGCTACGTACAAAAGGAGAAAAGCGTATGGGCCAATTGCAATGGCATCTCTTTCATTGGAAGCAGATTCGCGTCCCATTGCTGATGCACGAAACTGTAGGTCATGCCTGTGGCGATCACAAGTGCGTGAATTGTTGAGTTTACTCTATGCATTACGTTCTGCGTTAGAATTGCAATGGTTCATGGACTGATACAGAGACGCCATACCTTGAGCACCAATCGCCTTGTTCTGGGATTGAAAAGTTTCGGTAGACTTGAATGTATCGATCGGAGAGACGGTTGGCGATATGAAAGACTAGCGCAAAGAAACATACAGATCCAAGTAGCACATGCATGCTTTGAAGTGCATCCACCATGACTGTATAAGACTAAAGAACGCTTGAAGTCTTGAGGCGAATGGTGGGCCTCGTTTTCTCGGCTATTATTAAGAAAATAATTAGTCTCCTTTTGGCTTCTTATATTTTCGCTCCAGTAATACATTAAAGTATACATCCATGATAATATTTCTTATTAAATGTAAGATCAATATTCTAACCCTCGCAAAATTGTAGGTAAATTATCGATATAAAAGACATGGCGTAGGATATGTTTAAAATACCATTCACGTTAATGTAGATACCTATCATAAGGTAACCAAGCGACCAAGCCCTTTCGTCTCAGCCTCTGCTCTCTACTATTTCCAGACTACGCTGCGTAGAGTCTGAAGTTAATATAAGTTTATGCGAATGATTGGTCTTTGATTTCTTCAAGCAGATTCCATCCAGGATCAGCATGAGTCACGAAATGCAAGAGGATTGTTATAAATCTAGCTGGTTAATAGCGTCTATGTGGTCTCGACATGCCAAATTTTCAACACTAAAGATAGACCTGGTTCATAATAGTAGTAAAGATCTGATCATTTCTGTTGAGCATTTGATATTACTCATAGATTTTAAAACTGTCGTGACAGTGTCGACTCTCAGTGCTCCAGAAAACACCATGGCTTGCTCTGGTACTAACGGGGTTAGTATGCGCGAGACGGGTAACCTTGATATGATAGGAAGATGATTATTGGCACAATTGTTTGCTAATGGCGTTGAAGTGCACGAGCAGAAACACTGCACAAGACACAGTAGTAAAGTCATACAATTAGCCCCAGTTGATTTTTGTATCGATTGTCAAAAGTTTAATGAATGCCATGCGTACCACGCATTCTAAAAATCAGACGGATTAACTACAGATTTAGCTTGTATACGAGAGGATGTGCGAGATTTTCAAGATTTTGTGCTGACAACGTGGGTCAAATTCTTCAATACCAGTGTAGGCCAACTCTTATGGAATTGCATCGATCTAGGGTACTCTTAGGACGTCAGATCTGCAGCTTTCCAATGAGAAGTCGTGGTAGTGTTATAAACATAAAATGCTTTTTGGATTTGTGATGGCGCTGCCTTCTTAAAATTGAGCTGTTTTGTAGAGTAGAACGTCAAGGCGAATCTACCATGGCAATGCGTTATCAATAATTGAAACAATGATCAAATTTGTTGCCTTGGTCGCCAAATTCGGCCGTTGATGTGTTAGTAGGGTACTGAGAGGCTGATGTTATCAGCATTGCCTAAATTACATGAAGAGAAGGTTGGCAAAGAATATGAAATCGAGATGAATCGATGTATGAAGCTACTTCTGTATCAAGCTTTTATTGGTATCAGCACAAATTCTGTATTCTTGAGTACGAAACCCTCTCAGATTTGGTACAACTGCATGGTTTATATCTCGGTCTTATTATACGCAATTCACATCAGCAAAAGTGAACGCTACATGAGAAACCTTCGCACACATAGGTATCTACTCACTATCTGCATGTTTTTGCGCCTGCTATATTCGTCGAGAGTCCGCACGTGCGTACGGAGTTAAGAGTCCGAGCCAAACGCATGACCGATGTGCTAAAAAAAGAATTTGATGGATGCTGACGTGTTCTCTAATGATTTCTCTCATTTTTGGCCAAATAGTACCTCACCCGACGATGTGCTCGGTCTCCATGCAGCACACTTTATTATCAATAAAGTGTTTTGACTCCCCGCCTTGGAGCTCACAAATTTAGATCAAACTGTGATTGAGATATTTAAAAAAAGTTCGAAGCTAACCACAAGGATGCCTGGCGCTGACATGCCTATACGTGTGGGTCCCCCGCCCACATTCAGAGATAAATAAAGATTCACGAGCGCTATATCAAAATAGTTAATCTGCAGGTACCGTCTGCGTTTGGGGTAGCAGCGATTAAGAATTGTATACTTCATTAAAAATGTACTTCGGGTCTAGAAGCAGGCAAATATGCCGCTGAGCTTACATTGCTCATCGGGGAGGAAAACACGCCGCAACGCCAATTTTAAGACCTCACGAGCCACATTCAACAAGGCGCACTGGTAGCATTACTATTTAACTTGCCAGTGTGTGACGGGTCACACGGCACCTTGCACAGAGGAAGCTTGACTTCCAAGAGTATAC
>NW_020188969.1:625814-627327 GCF_900000015.1 Plasmopara halstedii
CCTGGGTAGTTCCTCTCTGCAGCTTTGAGCTGTCGAGATTCGAACGCGATCACCCGATCTCGCCTCTCGGTGTCTGCTTGCAGCAGTGCACAGCCGATGGCAAAGTCCGAAGCGTCAGAGACAACGCTGAAAGAACGATCAGGTTCCGGCAGTGCCAGTTTTGGTGCATACAGGAGGCTGTCTTTGACCCCGTCAAAAGCCTCCTGATGTTCGGTGATTCAACACCATTCCGCATCTTTTTCAAGGAGATTGAATAATGGCTGGGCCATCTCTGCGTAATTTACGCTGTACTTGTGCAAGTAATTGGCAAGACCAAGCCACTAACGCAAGCCCTTCTGATTTTTTAAAACCGGCCAATCTACAATGGCCTTGACCTTAGCGACATCCGCTCGAAGGCCACGCTTCCCAATGAAGCACCCTAAAACGGGAATCTCTTTCGTGCCGAAGATGCACTTCTCTGCATTGGCTTACACTTTGTTAGTGCGCATGCACTCGAGCACCACTTTAGATGGACGATGTGGTTCTTGACATCCGTCCTCCCGTGCTCCGCACGACTGTGAACGAAAATGTCGTCGGTGTATGTTTGTGCATATGCCCTGTGGGACCTGAACAACTGCGTCACAGGACGAATAATTGTTGCTGGCGCATTTGACATACCTTGGGGCATCACCAGCCACTCCCAGAGCATGCCGCTCGGAGTGCTTACCGCTATCAAAAATATAACTCGCTCTCATGAGCAATTGGTAGTATCTATCTACCAAATCGAGTGCAATGTACTTCGTACATCCCACCATGTTGTTCTGAAGAACGTCCTGTCTAGGAATTGGCGTTCCTGCCGGAATGGTGGCAGCGTTGAGCTTATTGTAAGCATGAACGATACGCCACTTGCCGTTCGGCTCCTGAACACAAAACGTGGATGCCGAACGGGGAGACTTGCTCTCATGCACCATTCCTGCGTCGTGCTTCGCACGGAAAAAGGCGTCAATGACATCACAATGCTCCTTGGGCAGGGGTCATAGGCGTGTTACGCAGTTTCCCGGAACCAGGTCGATCTCATGACACACCTCGGTCTGGAGGTAGGACCGTAGGCGGGTTTTTGGAGACGACGTCTTAGAAATTCTTTACTAAAGAATAGTACGGATCCAAGGGATTTCGTAGGATCGACGATCTACTTCGTGTGTTTAGCACTCTCTTGGTGTCTTCCGAGACAGCTTCATTCAGAAGCGATGACGATTTTATCTCCTTGTTTGGTCGTACAATGACAACTGAGGCCAAATCGCCTGCCTTTAAGGTACTGCCGAACTCCTCAAGGGACATCTCGTCCAGTTCAAGAAGAGCATCTATTGCAAGAATAGCCTCGAGGCAGACGTCGCCATCTTCCACCCCCGTTATACCGTTGACGAGGGTGTATAACTGTGCAACTTCGTCTACGGTAGACAAACCCTGGATCAGTGACGACGCCCGGCGTCTTGCAGCCAGCATACGGCGTCGCCGTCGCCTCTGTACAGAGGTT
>NW_020188969.1:627337-628143 GCF_900000015.1 Plasmopara halstedii
TCGTTCACATGCGTCGGATCCCGATACAGTTTGACCAAACCCACGTAAAACACCGGGTGGGTGCGTATCCGTTTGGAGAAGTTTAGCGTATACGCTAGGCCCCGCTTGACCACAACTTTAAACGGTCCGATAAACCGTGGACGGAGCTTTGTACGGAAGATAGCAGAGGATGCATGTGTAGGCAGGATTTTTAGAGTCTCATAAAGTCCGATCTTAAAGCTTTCCACTTTGCCTCTCCTTTTTCATCTGCATATTCTTTCTGCAGGTCTTGGCTTTCAGCCATCGCATCGCGATCGTAGGACACTCCGTCTGGTAGACAAGAAGTCATCGACTTCTTTGCGGATGGTGAAGGGGCTGAGATCAGCTAGCCGTTAGGCTATTTCCCCCCACCAAGCTCTGAGCCATGGGATGGCGGCGTCAGCGGGACGCGAGGGTGAACCAACCCGTTCACGTTTAGCGGCGTGTAGCCGGTAGACAAATGCACTGCATTGCTCAGTGCAAACTCTACGAGTGGCAACATGGCGCTCCAGCGCCTCGGCGTCTCAGCGCAGATGCTGCAAAGAACGTCTTCGAAGACGCTATTCACCCTTTCGGTTTGGCCATCGGTCTACGGATGATCCGCTGTCGACATATCTAACTTGGTGCCGAGTACCTTGAAATAGTCGACCAGAATTTTCCCGTAAAACGGGGCTCTCTCTCAGAGACAATCGACTGTGGGAGTCCGTGTTGTCGAAAAACACAATCTAAAAACAGCGTTGCTGTACCGGCTCCGTCGATGGTGTCTGGCACCGCCGCCAAATGAGCCA
>NW_020188969.1:628153-632336 GCF_900000015.1 Plasmopara halstedii
GGAACCTACCAAACAATTCATCATCAATGAACCTATACTTGTAATTGTATGTACTGTGCTCGCAACCGGATACAGCGATCTTTAAGACAAAAAAGATTGATCTAGATACGCTTGCGATCACTGCAATAAAGAGATATTCAGCTTGAAATGTCTTGTCGCCCAGAACCTTCTGCTAGAGTAACCCACGTTTGTTATTTTCCACGCATCGAACGTATCACCTCGTTGATGCCGACGTAACCAATTTGACACGCGACAGCTCAAAGTCGGGGCAATCCAAAAGCACATCAACCACCACATTGAGCAGACCCGGTGTATAATTAAACCATGAAAGTATAGACAGCGAAGAATGATGACCACTTCGCCATTTTAGGCGAGAGATGCGGCAACAACGTCGCTGTGCGCAACAATGGAGATCCGTATAGACCAAAATTGACTCAAAGTTCAGCAGGTAAACATTGAACAAAAGAATGCTTCATTACAACTAATCAAACTAATCTGGGCTGACTAGTATTTCCCAGCCTTCTGCATCCGGTGAGACTCAGATACAGCTTTGCGTACATGTCCGTTAGCAACTGTTGTCGGGATGTGCAGCACATATCAAAGACTGGAGCGTCATAGACGACATGGAATGGCCGATTTGAATTTGAAAGATCAAGAAGTGGAGCTGAATAACATTTTGCCCATCGCTTTGAAGGTACATATTCTACCGCACAACAGGATAATTTGACATTGTTGTAGGGGCATCGACGAGAGTTCGTGCCATGCCAGTATAATTTGCAATTCACTTGTGCAAGTAACTGGCCATGCCAATCGTCTTTCTAAAGCCCGTTAAAAGCAGAAACACCGGCCAATCTACAATGGTGTTTATCTTTGTGTGATCTGCCTGCAGGCGATACCTTTTCAACGATGTATCCCGAAAACGAGCCTTGTCGACGCCAAAGACATAATTATCGATATTGCAACCAGCTAATCGAAGCATGAACTGCTCGCAAGTGCTTAATGTGGCTGTCTCACATCCTTTTTCAATCCGCCTATTCGTTTTGTGCACGATGGTGTCAAGTTATTGTAAAATTAGATTGTGCATGGATACAATGCTGTTTAAACAGCTGCAAAATTTAGACAATTGGACATTGCTGAACTGATGTTTTATACAGTCTATATATTGAACAACTCTTAGAATACTCACGAAATGATAGGAATACCGCTGTCTCGTCAAGAGCTAACAATATTATATATTCAGGTTAAGCGCAAAAAAAAGTGTTGCCGGACATGTTCTCGAGATATAACCTTTTATACAGGAATTGCGGCAGAATTTGGCTGATATTAGCATGCACAATTTTCCGCTTGCCAATTGCTTTAGCTTTTACGACACAGAACGGCGAGCTGAATGCTAGAGTGTTTCCTTTCTCACCAAAACCACTTCATACTGACTACTGACGAATCCCTATCGCGCGTCGAGTTCATATTGTAATAAGGAACACTGACGTATGATTTATGGGACCAGAAATCAAGTAAACTCATGACGCACACCTGCTTTAGGATAAAAATGCGTGGTGGATCTCTCGTCAGCACGTCAGTCGCCATTCTACTTACATGAAGAATCGAAGAATCTTTCATGTACTCTCTCTTTGCAGATAGTCCAGTATGATAATTGTTTAAGCTCAATTAGAGTTTCAACCAGCTAAAATTAGTAGAACACACAACCTGTTTGAATGCCCCGGCCACTCTACTCAGAATTTGAGTAGTTCTAACTCCGTATTCCGTGAAGCTCCACTGCTAGACACATATATCGCGGCAGAAAGTAAAGCTGACATATCGGAACCGCTATTGGTGACAAAAATAACGACTCTATAAATACTCGCGACCTAGCGCTTCGACGTGGAAATACAGTCGCCCGCCTCCACAGCCCTAGCAAAGAAGACGATGACCCACAGGCGCTCTATCTCTTCACCTGCTTTGGCATAACAGCCAACAGATTGCAATAGTAACGTGGGTATACATTGTCGGGGCAATACATCCCAACTTTTTTCAAACTTAGCAGAGTTACACTCCAGAAAGCACGAAAGACGACAGCAATGTTTCATCTCATACTGAAATTGCGGCTCATTGCCGCTTCTGAGTTCCGCTCTTTTTTCAAGAAATTCTGCTTTCTTGTGGGATCGTGACGCATTGACGCTAGGATGAAATTAAATCTCGATTTTGGCGTTGTTCAACTCGATCAAACAGTCTGCCGTTACAAGAAGACTATCAAATTTGATTTTTTGAGAAGTATTCTAGCATGAATATCACAACCGTACTAGGCGCCTTAAATACTTCCGTGTACTATCTACTGTACTTGACAATCACACGTAGAACGAATTAATTCGATTATCCTAAACTAATCACGATTTATAATGTTTAAATAGGCTGAGGAGTAGATGTTAGCACCCATGAATTTGTTCTGACAGTCCACTTATCGGATAGGAAGTCGCGCTTTAAGGTGGTCCAAATCGTCACGTAGTGTATGAACATTCGAATCTTTTTCATGAGGCCGTTCAACACCTAGAGACTCGACATCTTGCCACGAGGGTTTTTCAGACGATAAATATCCATTCGTTAAGACTGAGCTAAGCGTAATTGGCGCGCGCATGATGCATATCTGCGAGTACCACGTTGCAGATTCTCCTCAACGCCACTGACGTTTATCGTCTCTGGCTTCTCAATAGAGCTATTTCTTTCCTCATCCCACCGGGCCTCGCAGTTTGGAAGGTGCTCTCCGTATCACATTCCATTGTACGAAGTTGCGTTCAGTTCCGGATAGGCGATTCCAGAGCTCGACTATCGGCTACGTTCTTTTCACTTTACAACTTGAATTCAAATGGATGCTATCCGTGGTATTCATGATCCACAATGTCAATAGCATAGACATCACGATAAGAATATAACTTCCGAATGACACGAGTTGTCGTTTGCTATGCTAACAGCTAAATCATCTTGGCTTTTACGGCTGTGATGCTAGCTACAGCTGTTGACATCTGAACGAAGTTATTGCTATGTTTATCACGCAAATATTATGAAAATGCACCCAATGTTTTACATCACCGCTTTCTAGATGACGAAGACTTAAGCGGACAGACTTCGTGTTAACCGCACCTGTTTAAAAATCCTGCACTAAAATGGTCACTGTTACCACATACGGAAGAGGGTCTGTTACCATCACAGCAATAAAGAGGTCGAAACACCTGAACATCGGTCGCTAGTACTAGCCTTCCATGATTGGTCAAAATGAAATTGATGTACACCCGAAACCTTCGATTGGGTGGTGCTAACACTCAAGACATATTTTGCTTGATGTTTCCTTATTGTGGGAATGACTTTTTTACAGAGTGATAGCACATATATATTTCGTGCGTGGCCTCTATGCATATAAGGCTCTAGCTCGACACGATTTAAACTGCCTTTCATTTGGTCGATCTCATGACCATCTGACAGCCTCTCGTACTAAAAAGGGATATTCCAACATAGTTTCCTAAGGACTGTTCGCTTCAAGGCTGTTTCAAGCCTTAAGGCAAGTAACAAGCTCTTCCGGTCAACTGTGCTATCCAAGCCTTTAACGAGCTCGACGCTTCGCATCTCTCAACCCAGGGAGGAAAGGACACGCAGGACGTGAATGCTTAGTAATATGACAGATGATTTTATTGCAAATAACATGATGCTGCTCTGCTGCTTTACCATCCGTGGATTGACAAACGTTCACCACCTCCGTCGCGGTCATAGCTTCTTCATCTTCCGCACTCCAACCATTTTTGTGGCACAAAAAAGTGCGTTGTACATTAAGTGCAGCAGCTCAAGCCTTCTCGAAAGAGACTGTAGATTCGGTGTGAGCTGCACCGGACGGGAAAAAAGATGAAATGCCGTGCAGCTTGCACAGAAGAAGCATTGGCTCATATGACTTGCGATTACAACGCGTAGAGAATGGGCGCTTCACTCGGAAGAGAAAGAAAGACCCTCTTGAGTAGCTAAGTTTTAAGGTATCTCTTCCTGATGTTATAAATGACATGTATTTAAAACTAAGTTTACTTACAGCTGATAGCGATTTTGTTTAATATCATATATATTAAGAGAGAATAAAAAAATGCCCTACTGTTAACCAAGTAAAGCTAAATTAAAGTAAACATCACATCGATGTAGTAGTGACAAATAG
>NW_020188969.1:632346-638740 GCF_900000015.1 Plasmopara halstedii
GAAACTGAGTCGGCACCACGTACTAGTTCGTCCATGGGAATGCCGGACGCTACGCTAGCATTTGCCAATCGAGCTCCGTCAACGTGGAGGCGAAGATTGCGCTTATGACACAATTGCTCTAGTGTACGAACGAATTGTTGCGGTAGAACGCGTCCTCCACAAGTATTTTGTGTATTTTCGATTGTCACAAGGCTCGTGCGTGGATAATGCGGATCGTCGGCTCGAATAGCATTTTGAACATCTTTAATGTCAAGTGTTCCATCTCGTTGATTCTCGACTGTATGCAAACTTACTCCCATATATGCTTTAAGAGTAGGAAAAGCAGTCAGATCATTACTTATAACGACTATATTGCTGTGGCTTTCTTACCACTGGCCCCTGCGCCTTCGTATAGAAAGATATGAGCCTTATCTCCGCATATAATCTCTTCTCCTCGACGGCAATGTGTGCCGATAGCAATAAGATTCGACATGGTTCCACTAAGGATAGATAAAACATCGTTAATGTGAACAGGTTTAACCAGTAGATTGAACGTACGAAGGCACGTAGAGTGCTGCTGACTTGCCGAGTCGTTCGGCTGCCACTTTTTCAAGCCGATTGACCGACGGATCCGCACCAAAGACATCGTCACCTACATCAGCTGCTGCAATCACCTGACGCATAGCAATCGTAGGACATGTCACGGTGTCCGACAAGAGATTGACAATACTTCGTGATATCTTAGGCATCTCAACTTTAAATCAAGACCGGAATAGACTATGACTTTCGGATCTCTAATCTAGTCATCTTTAAACTGATAAGATGGTATATTTTCTAAGAAGAACGCTGCCTTATAATACACGCTAGCAAAATGGTCATCAAGTATCCTAATCTCCCGGCTCGCAGCGCCCACAGACAAGGGGCAACGGCGGGCAAGGCTCGTGAGGGCACCTAACGTTACTTGTACATCGAAGGAAGCTTTCTTCCGACTCTCCGCGCTACGAAATATAGAGAAACTCCACGAGTTCTGACATTCTACACACCACAACACTTGGTCGACGCCACAACACCGCTTGCTCATTGCTCCATGTCTCCTACTTGCGGACAACTGCTTGCCATCTTTGTGCTGCCCGGTAACTAACTACCAAGCGCTATTATCCTCTCCACCACGGGAGCCACCACTACGACCGCCACCACCATAGCCACCGCCACCACCACCACCGTAACCACCACTGTAACCACCGCCATACCCACTACCACCATAGCCACCGCCGTTACGACTTCCACCACCACCACGTTCTTCATTACGGAAATCTCTAGCACCAAAGCGAGAACCACCGCGTCCACCACGTCCGCCACGGCCGCTGCGGCTACCACCACCACGATAGCCACTATTAGCCATCTGGTCAAGAAATGCTGGGATCTCCTGGCCATTCTCAGCCATCAATTCATACATTTCACGGGCAATATTTCGGTTTTTTTCATTCATCATTGATAGTGCATATCCAACATTTCCTACACGACCAGTACGTCCAATACGATGAACATAATCATCGATATTATTCGGTAAGTCAAAGTTAATAACTTGAGTCACTCCATCAATATCAAGACCACGGGCCGCTACATCCGTCGCTACAAGTACAGGTGTACGACCCGATTTAAAGCTCGCAAGAGCCTGTTCACGCTCACGTTGTGAACGATCTCCATGAATGGAAGTAGCCGGAAATCCTTCCCGACACAACATGTCTTCCAAGAAATCAGCACCACGTTTTGTTTCGACAAAGACTAAGATAAGACCATCTTGAACTTGGTTTAAAAAACGAACCAAATAGTCCTCCTTATCATACTGTTCAATATACTCAACCGTTTGTTTTACATCCTTTGACGCCGAGCCTACACGACCAACTGTAAGGAAAATATAGTCACGTAAGAAATCCGATGCAAGACGTTGAATCTCGCGTGGGAACGTTGCACTAAACATAAAAGTTTGACGTTCTCTAGGCATATCTTCTTGTTCAACAATACGACGAATCTGAGGCTCAAATCCCATATCAAGCATACGATCAGCTTCGTCTAAAATCAAAAAACGGATACAAGAGAGTGATATACGTCCACGTTCCATCAAATCAACAAGACGGCCAGGAGTAGCAACTAAAAGATCGCAACCACGCTCCAATTCCCGTAATTGACGACCAACTTCTGCACCACCATAAATTACAACAGGTGCAATACCCGTACAATAGCAAAACTTTTTTGCTTCATCATGAATTTGAGATGCCAACTCCCGCGTAGGTGAGAGAATTAATCCAGCAGGAAAAATCTTACGTGTTCGCCCGTGCCCAACATCAGGTGGTGGAGTGCCACCTACACGTAACATTGCAGCAAGAGTTGGAAATAAGAAACCACCGGTTTTACCTGAGCCCGTTTGAGCACATGCCATCATATCACGACCCGCTAATCCAATTGGAATCGAATACTTTTGTACTGGTGTAGGTTTCGCGTATTTACACAATTCAAGATTCCGAATAACTTCCGGACCAAGTTGTTCTTCCGAGAAATCATTCACTGGGTCCGGCACGTTTTCACCACTTGTTTCAACAGGAATGTCGTCGTACTTGTCAAAATTAATACCCGACGATTTTGCATCGCCAAATAATTCGTGCTCTAATCGCTCGTTGCGACGCACATCACCGTGATAACCTAATTCATTAACACGAGCAATACCAGCACCCCCTCCGCGACCGTAACCACCTCCGTAGCCACTACGACGGTCATCATTGTAACCGCCACGACGATCAACTTCAAATCCAGACCAGCGAGAGTTTGTAGCACGTGGTGGTCCGTCTCCACGCTCATTTGAGCCACTACGAGTGCCGTAGCCTTCGCGAGAACCACTGCGTCGGTCGTAGCCGCTGTTTCCACCACGACGATCATCATTTCCACCGCGACGATCATCTTCATTTCTGTTGCGGTATCCACCGCCACCGCCACGCATATGAGGCGGTACGTATGTAGATCTTCCTATAGAGTGACATGATAAAGATACAGGCCACGTCAGTCTAAAATTCAAAATGATCTTTGAACATGTTATGGGCTAAGCGATGAGTATTAAGCATTGAGAGGATAATGCTTGAGTCGTAACATGCTAATTGGTTTAAAGACGCACCTTTTTCCGCCATAATAGTCGCTCCTTCTTTCTGCTTAGGACTTCTTGTTCACAATACTGAATGGGGGGTCGCAGTAGCCTCTACACCATTGAATTTATAAGTGGTATAGTGGCGAGTTTTAATTTGTTAAAAACATTTGGAGATGTCATTTGTATTGGTCAAGAATATGCTCAAAGGACTAATCTCCGAATCAAGTCCACTTGGCTACTCTCCCGGCATTTTATTAAATTACTTTGTAGATATGACGAATAAAGTTTGATCAGGAAAATGGGTGAAATGTGATGTGGTCTAGATTTTAGTATATTCTTGACATTAGAGTAAGAAATTATTATTATAGCATACGTCTTTTTATAGATGCGCTATTTACCCATTTTAAACTTAGAAGTTGAAGGTAAACATGCTATGTCTGAGCGCTGATACTCAGCAGCAGGAGAGTGAGACACAACAGCAACGATACAATTGCCGGGAAATCTGCATTGAAGTGTTACTTCATGCGACAAAACTTAGTGTCGGCAAGCATGAACATCTCTCGCATTATTTGAAGCGGATCACACACTTAACATTGAATGGAAACGTCAACATTAGCTTAAAAAAAGAACAAAATGCGGCTGGACCCATTTGCAAGATTCAAAATTTGCACCATTGTCCTAATCTCAAGGTGTTGTATCTGTACGACAATACTATTGAGACCATCGAAAACCTTGATGTGGTGCCACAGCTTACTCATCTTTATCTACAAAACAATAAAGTACAAAAAATTGAAAATCTTGAATCGCTGGCGCTATTGGAGAAGTTGTATCTTGACAACAATAATATTGTGAAATTAGAAGGTTTGCGGAACTGCTTTCAATTAAAAGAATTGTCTTTGGCAAATCAAGATGTTCCGCTTGACAAGCACTTTTCGTTTGAGGAGGATACGATGCAGACTTTGGCGGTAAACTTGTTTTAGTAACTGATTGACATGCCTTTTGCTCTTATTGACGCTTCTATATTTTTTGGGATTTTATTGTAGTGCTCCCTGCGAGTATTAGACCTTTCAAATTGTCGTGTGGTTTCATTGGCACCAATAATAAAATTTCGCTGTTTGGAGCAACTTGACGTGTCCAAGAATCTCATTTACGGTCTAGAAGAAGTCTTTGGATTGGTTCAAGGTATTACATCGCTTGTGGAGCTCGATTTACGAGGCAATGAGGTCACTTTGATGGCCAAATATCGTGAAAAACTTATTACGTTCTCCTCATCACGTTTGAGTGTGTTGATTTATGCGAATAATTGTGTGGAAACTCGGAAATAATTATATATTGTGTCGTATTGTGTAGCATTGCTGGATAAGAAAAGTATTGATCCCAACCAGCGACGTATGATGCAGTCGCACCTTGCACACAAGTATAGGTACGATCAAGATGATAACTTGATAGCATTTGGTCTAATCATCTATGCTTTAGGAAGCGTATGAAGTCAAGTTCACGTCATCAGAATCTTATATCGAGTGAAGATACACGAGATGAGCGTAACAAATCAACAAAACTATCAAACTTCGGTCCAACTGGAAAGCATCTTCGCTGCAAGCAGGTTTTTTCTTTTCATATTAAGGATTGCCTCGAAAGCGATGATCTAAAAATTGCAGGTGCATCGTGCAATCCCAACAGCTCAGCTTTACTACTACATACTAATAATAATGATGAAAAGGATGAGTAACAGAAGCAAAATGGATTCAGTTTCTTCTTGTTTAATTTTTCTTGAGGCCATAGGCAAGCAATGACCCCATAGTTACAGCGATACCCGCTACAAGCCCGAGTAAAATCTGTTTCTGGTCCTTTGACAACGTCAACATGGTCGAATTCTTGACGAATTGTGGAGTCAGACGTGGATTCTCGAGAAATTCGGCAATTAATACGGCGTTGAGCGCTGCACCACGCAGAAGCTGATCGCCTGACACAAAGAGCTCGAGACCATGGTCGCCAAAGACTAAACTTTTGCGAAGTCGACCAGCTTCAATATTAAACTTCTTGGTAGCAGTTTTTGGCATAGGATAGCGCAAATTCTCGGGTTCATCAACAAGATCTACACCATCTGCTTTGGCCAAAAGCTCACGAGCACGAGAGATGTTCACACGCTTCACTGTCTCAATTGTAAGCGCTTCTGAGTGTGCACGCATGATTGGAATACGCGCCGCCGTACAACTCACAGCTAATTTAGGTTCGTTAAAGATCTTGCGCGTTTCCCATGTCACCTTCATCTCTTCTTTAGTATATCCATTCTCCTGGAATTTGTCAATATGTGGAATGAGATTGAATGGAAGAGGATACGAAAAGACCTTGTAAATAACAGGTTCATCAGCTAAATAAGCTTTGGTTCCATCAGCCAACTCCTCCATTCCAGCATTTCCAGCACCACTTGCTGCCTGGTACGTAGACACAATAAGTCGTTTAATTCCAAACTCGCAGTGTAAAGGCCAAAGCGCCATAGCAGCAATAGCTGTTGTACAATTTGGATTAGCAATGAGCTTGTGTTGCAGCTGGCCACGCTTTTGAAGAAGGACGTGACCATTAATCTCTGGAATGACAAGTGGAATATCCGGATCACAACGAAAAGCCGACGAATTATCAATCACGACAGGACCATTCGGTATTGCAGCCAGCTCTTTTGCGTGTTGTAGTGAAAATTCTCCTGATACGGCCATAAAAACGTAATCGAGCTTTGCTGCCTTTTCCACAGAAAAGAGCGACATGGTGATGCTGCCAAAGGGCGTATCAACCTTTTTACCAGCCGAGCGCGACGAGGCAAACAGTACCAATTGCTTTACCGGAAATTTTAGTGCGGCCAACACCGAAATGATCTCGATGCCGACAGCACCTGTAGCTCCGCATATTCCGATACACTTGCCGTTGCGTTCCATGACCAGACACTTCGGAGGGGATTATGCTAGCTGAAAACCGGTATGTGGCCACTATTTATCTTGATATACCGATATCAGTATTACCTTATTACCCGCTAAAAACAATCCAAAGTTTATGTATTCAATGACTTTTAAGATATCTCCTCAATGAGATTCTCCCGCTCGCTCTTTTGATACTCCATATTCACTCTTTCTGCTGCAATGAATTCTTTATTACGGACGAGAACATCGTCAATGGTCAATTACTGACATAAACTTCGAGCTTTTATATCCATCTTCTTCATTACAACTGCCTATGCTATAAACGTTGTTGAAACTTGCTTGTTCAGCTCATCAAGATGTAAATTTT
>NW_020188969.1:638750-639567 GCF_900000015.1 Plasmopara halstedii
TAGTTATACATGTATTTAGATTTTACTAAACATATTCAGGAAAATCTTTGCATTTTAAAATCAGGCGGCTTTGCCGCAGATAAAAATAAATAGAGTCAGCTTTGGATTTAAACGGAAGAGTCAATTAGCCTTGCGTTAAGGTTGTAATTACTCTTGGAGTAAGCGGATTGCGATCCGCTAAACTCGTACTTGTTCTAAGTATAGAACGAAAGGTCGGTGACTTACCTTACGCTTCCTCTAAGCGTAAAGCTACGGTAGCCCCGCTGCACTTGGTAGCACTCGTAGTCAATCTACACCTGAGTCGTTCAGACTGATCCTCTGTGAAGATGGAAGAATTTTCCTCTTTGCCCCAGGGCATGCAGGACAGGCTTAACAAACTGATGTCCTTGCTTGGCTCTGAGGGCGTGCAACACCTTGCTGCGCAAGGCCCCGAGGCAATCGGTGCGCGTCGAGATAGTTTTCAACTTACGAAAACGCGCTGCTATAGCACCTGCAGCGGAAGATATCTGCATCATTTGCGTCTATGGTGCCGGGGAAATCATCCGTCAGTGACGGATGATTCTCCCAGTCTTAAGCCGCTTGTGGTGAGCGTTATCGTCCTCGAGGGGAAGTATGGATAGAATCTCCCGCTTTTGGTGAGAAGGTCGAGATGGCCATCGCATCCGCCAGGCTCCAGGCCGAGCAACTAAGCGTGGCGCTAGCCATCTCAAAGCTCGCCGGTCGAGCGCGAGAATTGGCACTGACGTGCGGCACTTCGGGCGAAGCTGCGTTTCCCTCCTGGGCGGAGCTGAAATTGCAGCTCTCACGAGTGTTCTCG
>NW_020188969.1:639577-639743 GCF_900000015.1 Plasmopara halstedii
TAGTCACGTTCGGCAAGCTTTCCCACCGACAGTAAACGTCTGTCAAGTCCATGTATAAGCAGCACCTCCATCATCGATATGCGTCTTCCATCAAAGCCGACAAGCTTTACCGTTCCAGCTCCTTCGACGCGTAACTTCCTGCCGTCTGCAATTGTTACCTTAACGT